>NC_057801.1:766048663-766348663 GCF_018294505.1 Triticum aestivum
AGTAGTAGTGATGGTAAACTAGTTGTATAATTAGCAGTAGTAGATGTTAATTAGTAGTAGATGTAGTAGTAGATGTTAATTAGTAGTAGTAGATGTACTAGTTTCTTTCTATTTATAGTAAGTTTATATTTAGTAAGAACGAGCTGAATTAATAGAACTAGTTTAGTTTTAGTTGAACTAGTTTAGTAAGTAAATTAATAACTAGTTGAACTACTTTATTTTAGAAAGAACTAGTTTTTTTCTATTTATAGCAAGTTTATATTTAGTAAGAACTAGTTGAATTAATAGAACTAGTTGAACATGTCATATTTGTTGTTATTTTTTAGTTTAAGCAATTATTTCATGTTTTGGTTACACCTCCGAGTGGCCTATGTTTTGCCGGAGTGTTGATTAATTTCCGTTCCGGCAAATTTCAGGCGCTCGATGATGATGTTATGTACCTAGGGTAGGGTCATGGACCTATCTAGGATACCATACCCAAGGACATCCTTAGACGAAGCTACCTTCCAGTCGACCAAGAGGGACTTCACTCGACCGGCTAGAAGACACTCGACGACCCTAAAGACACTCAACCATGAAGACTCACTCGACCATCAAGAGTTCAGGATCTACTCTGTATCCAAACGGTCTATAATTTAGTCTTAATGGTCATGATCGCACTTTATGTAGGGCGTTACCAGTAACGCCCAGCTTTAATGTACTTTAACCCTCTGCTACGTGGGTTGGCTGGGGTCCTGGCGTCCTCTATATAAGCCACCCCCTCCACTGGTAGAAGGGTTCGCACCCCTGTAACTCATATACACATAAACCAGTCGACCGCCTCCGGGCTCCGAGACGTAGGGCTATTACTTCAGAGAAGGGCCTGAACTCGTTAAACACTCGTGTGTACAACTACTCCATAGCTAGGATCTTGCCTCTCCATACCTACCCCCCATTCTACTGTCAGACTTAGAACCACGACAGTTGGCGCCCACCGTGGGGCAGGTGTCTTAGCGACTTTTTTGGAGAAGTTGCAATTTGTCCGATCGCCTTCATCATGGTTTCCGGCGGAGCTCTGGTCGAGGGCCACGAGATCCGTCTCGGTGCGCTCGCTTTCGTCGCCGACGACTCCGCTTGCCTCCAGGAGGTACCACTCGACATCGATGCGCTCCTCGTCCGCGGGGCAACGCACTTTCGGGCGTGTGTCCGATGCGCTCCCCGTCCGCGGGGCGACGCACTTTCGGGCGTGTGTCCGCGGCGTCTTGCTGCGGCAGCCGTCGACCCCATATCGGTCGACTCCTGCGCCGTCCTCCCTCCCTGTCTCCCGCCAGCGCAAGCGCTCCAGTCGGTCGAGGCTCCAGCGATGGGTGAGACACGCAGTGGCTCGCCAATCGGCCACCACCCAAGTCGCGGCAATTGAGCCCGACGAATCTCTCTACGGCCTGTTCGATCTGTCGACTGGCTCCGTAGAGACTGCATCCGAGTGCGATAGCAGTGATCCAGCGGCGGAGGTCCTAATGGTCAATGGGCCTCGTAGTCCTCCCGGTTTCCCCCGCGATGACAGGATGGACGACGGGGGCAACCCCGCTCAAGCCCACGAAGAGTATCAACCCGAGCCACTCACTTCTCAGCAGAGGGAAGAACTTCGCCGCTGGAACATGGATGCCCTGCATACTCCCATTGCAGGAGAAACTCCTGAGGCTCGTGCCCTGGAAGAGGTGCGTTTAGCCAACTTGGCTGAACGCACTCAACTGGAGAACCTCCAGCGAACACTCGACGAGCGTGCGCGTCAATGAGTGACCAAATCCAACCGACGTCAGCTCTTTCCGCAACCGACTCAGGTATATCGAACCCCAATTCAGAATTTGGCAGCTGCAGCCCGTATAGCGGAGTCAATTCAGCCCTCTCAGTCAGAGGCTGGAAGAGGCTTGATGCAGATCAGAGATTTGCTCCGGGCGGCAGGAGATCAGAATTCGGCTGTGTCACAGTCGCGCAACAGGATTCACAGTCGATCCATCGCTGCGAATACTGTTCTGTCGGCTCATAGTCCAAGGTCGCCTCCGAGGTGCATGGGACGTGAAAGCCGGCGGGACCACTATGATGATCGATTTGATCGTGATGACAGGCGACGAGTGCCCACTCCTCCCCCGAGAAGTGGGTCTAACGCCCATCGGCAGCAAGATGACAGACGCCAGCTCAGTGTTGGGCGGAGAGCTCCAGTCGACCCCAGAGAGCCAGGCTTTGACGCGAGATCCATCATCATGCAAGGTTTGGTCGACCGGAACAGAGCTCATAGAGGTGGCCATGACAGAGATGTGCCCACAAGCAGCCGAGTCCACGTTTCAGGTCCAGAATGTTTTAGCAGAGCCATCAGAGCCGCAGTGATACCCCCCAACTTCAGGTTGGCGACTGGGGTGAGTAAGTTCACCGGAGAGTCTAAGCCCGAAACTTGGCTTGAAGACTACCGAGTGGCTGTTCAGATTGGTGGCGGTAATGATGAGGTGGCCATGAAACATTTGCCACTTATGCTAGAGGGTTCGGCCAGGGCGTGGTTGAATCAGTTAGCTCCTAGCAGCATTTACACCTGGGAAGATCTTTCCCGAGTGTTCGTCAGGACGTTCGAGGGAACTTGCAAGCGACCTGCCGGATTGACTAAGCTGCAAGTTTGTGTACAAAAGTCGAGTGAAACACTGAGAGATTACATCCAGAGATGGATCACTTTGCATCATACTGTAGAGAATGTGTCAGACCATCAAGCGGTCTGCGCCTTCAAGGATGGTGTCAAGAACAGAGAGTGGAGCTTGAAGTTTGGTCGAACTGGAGATATGACCCTGAGTCGGATGATGGAAATAGCCACCAAGTACGCCAATGGCGAAGAAGAGGACCGACTCCAGAATGGCAAGTATAAGCCGAGTCAGTCGGATAAAGGAAACTCCAGTTGGAAGCAAAAGCGGAAGGCCGAGCCAGCTGCTCCTGGAGAGGCTCTAGCCATGACTCAAGGCAAATTCAAAGGGAAGTCCAAAGGATCTTGGAACCCCAAGAAGGTAAAAGATAAGGAAGGTAATGACGTGATGGATCTACCGTGTCATATCCACACGAAGAAAGAGGAAGAGGGTAACTTCATCTACCCAAAGCATACCACTCGCCAGTGCCGGCTCTTAATCCAGCAGTTTCAAGGGAAGCAGCCGAAGGACAAAGAGAAGGAGTCGTACAAGGCTGAGGACAAAGAGGATAGTGATGGGGAGTACCCTCATGTCAACTCCACTCTGATGATTTTTGCTGATGTAGAGAGCAAAAGTCGACTGAAAGTGATCAACCATGAGGTCAATATGGTCGCCTCGGCGACACCAAACTACCTGATATGGTCACAAACTCCCATTACTTTCGACCAGTCTGATCACCCTACTCACATTGCCACCCCTGGGAGGCAAGCGCTGGTGGTCGACCCAGTCATCGAAGGCACTCAACTGACGAAAGTATTGATGGATGGCGGCAGTGGATTGAACATACTGTATGTAGAGACGCTCAAGGGAATGGGCATTCCGATGTCCAGGCTCAGTTCCAACAACATGAGTTTTCACGGAGTCATCCCGGGAAAGAAGGCTGAGTCACTCGGCCAAATAGCTCTGGATGTAGTGTTCGACGACTCGAAGCATTTCTGCAAAGAGAAGCTGACATTTGAAGTCGTGGATTTCCGAAGCGCCTACCACGCTATTTTGGGAAGACCAGCCTATGCCTGCTTCATGGCTCGACCATGTTATGTGTACCTCAAGTTAAAGATGCCTGGCCCCAAAGGCGTGATCACCATCACTAGCAGCCGGAAGAAGGCAGAAGAGTGTTTCCAGAAAGGCTCAAAGATTGCGGATGACCAGATAACAGTGGTAGAGCTGGAGGAATACAAGAAGAATGCAGATTCAAGTGATTTGCTGCGGGCCAAGAAGCCCGCCACAGAGTCAACATTTCAGTCGTCCGGGGAGGCGAAGCCAGTTCATATCCACCCGACTGACCCCAATGCAGCTCCGACCCATATTTCCACAACACTCGACTCTAAATAGGAAGAAACGCTCATCCAGTTCCTCCGTGAGAACTGGGACATCTTTGTATGGAAGCCAGCTGACATGCCGGGTGTTCCCAGGGGACTGGCTGAGCATCGCCTTAGAGTCGACTCAAAAGCGAAACCTGTTAAAGAGCATCTTCGACGGTCCGCCGTTCAGAAGAAAAAAGCCATTGGCGAGGAGGTGGCTCGGCTCCTTGCAGCAGAGTTCATCCGAGAGATATACCACTCCGAGTGGCTCGCCAATGTCGTTATGGTTCCCAAGAAGGACAACTCGCTTCGCATGTGCATTGATTTCAAGCACATTAATCGGGCCTGCCCAAAAGATCATTTTCCTCTCCCTCGCATCAACCAAATTGTCAACTCGACCGCAGGGTGCGAAAGATTGTCTTTTCTAGATGCTTATTCCGGGTATCATCAGATCCATCTGTATGGGCCCGACGAAATCAAAACAGCTTTCATCACTCCATTCGGGTGCTTCTGCTATATCACCATGCCATTCGGCCTCAAGAATGCCGGAGCCACGTTCATGAGAATGATTCAAAAGTGCTTGCTCACTCAAATCAGTCGGAATGTGGAAGCCTACATGGATGATATCGTGGTCAAGTCACGAAAGGGTTCCGACCTGTTGACTGACTTAGCTGAAACATTTGCCAATCTCAGGAGGTATGATATCAAGCTCAATCCATCAAAGTGCACATTCGGAGTACCTGACAGAAAGTTACTCAGTTTTCTCGTTTCCGAACGAGGAATCGATGCTAACCCAGAAAAAGTTGGCACCATACTCCGAATGAAACGCCCTGTGCGTGTGCACGACGTCCAGAAGCTTACTGGATGCTTGGCCGTGTTAAGTCGATTCATCTCTCGCCTCGGTGAAAAGGTGTTGCCCCTTTACCGACTGATGAAGAAGGCAGACAAGTTCGAGTGGACTCCAGAAGCTGATGCAGCGTTTGCCGAGTTAAAAACTCTGCTCTCCACCCAGCTGGTGCTTGCTGCTCCAATCAACAAAGAGCCTATGTTGCTTTATATTGCAGCCACAGGATAAGTCGTCAGTATAGTACTTACGGTCGAGCGGGAAGAAGAAGGGAAAGCCTTCAAAGTTCAGCGCCCAGTGTATCATCTCTCTGAAGTTTTGACCCCATCGAAGCAAAGATATCCTCATTATCAGAAGCTCGTATATGGGATCTACATGACCATGAAGAAGGTTGCTCATTATTTCTCTGATCATGACATTACAGTCATCAGCGACGCACCATTGTCAGAGATTCTGCACAACAGAGATGCAACTGGTCGAGTGGATAAATGGGCGATTGAACTCCTTCCCCTTGATATCAAATTCAAGGCAAAGAAAGCCATTAAGTCCCAGGTTATAGCAGATTTCCTTGCCGAGTGGATTGAGCAACAACAGCCGACTCAAGTTCACTCGGAGCATTGGACCATGTTCTTTGATGGCTCTAAGATGTTAAATGGTTCTGGTGCTGGGGTTGTTTTGGTTTCCCCCCGAGGAGACAAGCTCAGATATGTGCTCCAAATTCACTTTGATTCCTCCAACAATGAAGCAGAATATGAAGCACTCTTGTATGGGTTGCGCATGGCCATTTCACTCAGCGTCCGTCGCCTTATGGTTTATGGCGACTCAGATTTGGTGGTCAATCAGGTGATGAAGGAGTGGGACGTTAGAAGCTGAGCAATGACTGGATACTGCAATGCAGTGAGGAAGCTCGAAAAGAAGTTCGAAGGGTTAGAGCTCCACCACATACCCCGACTGAAAAATCAAGCAGCTGACGATCTGGCGAAGATAGGATCCAAGAGAGAAGCCATCCCCAGTGATGTGTTCTTGGAGCATATCCACACTCCGTCAGTCGTAGAAGACCCTTTTACCGATGAAGCTCCGCAACCTAAGAGTGTTACGGACCCGACTGAGGTTGAAGTCCCAGCAGTGGTCGACCTGATCATGGAAGTTCTAGTGATCACTCCAGATTGGACAGTACCATATATCGCGTATATCTTGAGGAAAGAACTCCCGTAGGACGAAGAAGAGGCTCGACAGATCGTCCGCCGATCTAAAGCCTTTACCGTGATAAGAGGACATTTATACAGAGAAAGCACGACTGGAGTTGGTCAGAAATGCATAACACCGGAGGAAGGTCGAATAATCCTTGATGACATCCACTCGGGGACCTGTGGCCATCATGCGTCCTCTCGGACCATCGTGGCCAAAGCATACCGAGCCGGATTTTATTGGCCAAGAGCGAATGAAATGGCGAAGGAGATAATCGACAAGTGCGAGGGATGCCAATTTTACTCCAATATGTCACACAAGCCCGCGTCAGCTTTGAAGACTATACCACTCGTCTGGCCCTTTGCAGTGTGGGGTTTGGATATGGTCGGTCCTTTGAGAACAGGCAGAAGCGGTTTTACCCATGTGCTGGTAGCAGTCGACAAGTTCACTAAGTGGATCGAAGCTAAACCCATCAAGAACCTCGATGCCGGTACTGCTGTCAGCTTCATCAGAGAATTGATATTCAGATATGGGGTCCCGCACAGCATCATCACTGACAACGGGTCAAACTTCGACTCCGAAGAGTTCAGAGCTTTCTGCACATCTGAAGGCACGCGAGTCGACTATGCTTCAGTCGCTCACGCACAGTCGAATGGACAAGCAGAACGAGCCAACGGTTTGATTCTCAAAGGGTTTGATTCTCAAAGCAGAACGAGCAGAACGAGCCTCCGTTAATCAAATGACAAGTCATGTCTATGGCTAGGAAATTAACCATGTTTGATTCAACGAGCTAGTCAAGTAGAGGCATACTAGTGACACTCTGTTTGTCTATGTATTCACACATGTACTAAGTTTCAAGTTAATACAATTCTAGCATGAATAATAAACATTTATCATGATATAAGGAAATATAAATAACAACTTTATTATTGCCTCTAGGGCATATTCCCTTCAGTCTCCCACTTGCACTAGAGTCAATAATCTAGATTACACAGTAATGATTCTAACACCCATGGAGTCTTGGTGCTGATCATGTTTTGCTTGTGGGAGAGGCTTAGTCAACGGGTCTGCAACATTCAGATCCATATGTATCTTGCAAATCTCTATGTCTCCCTCCTTGACTTGATCAGGGATGGAATTGAAGCGTCTCTTGATGTGCTTGTTTCTCTTGTCAAATCTGGATTCCTTTGCCAAGGCAATTGCACCAGTATTGTCACAAAAGATTTTCATTAGACCCGATACACTAGGTATGACGCCTAGATCGGATATGAACTCCTTCATCCAGATTCCTTCATTTGCTGCTTCTGAAGCAGCTATGTACTCCACTTCACACGTAGATCCCACCACGACGCTTTGTTTAGAACTACACCAACTGACAGCTCCACCGTTCAATATAAATACGTATCCGGTTTGTGACTTAGAGTCATCCAGATCAGTGTTAAAGCTTGCATCGACGTAACCATTTACGACAAGCTCTTTGTCACCTTAATAAACAAGAAACATATCCTTAGTCCTTTTCAGGTATTTCAGGATGTTCTTGACCGCTGTCCAGTGATCCACTCCTGGATTACTTTGGTACCTCCCTGCTAAACTGATAGCAAGGCACACATCAGATATGGTACACAGCATTGCATACATGATAGAGCCTATGGCTGAAGCATAGGGAACAACTTTCGTTTTCTCTCTATCTTCTGCAGTGGTTGGGCATTGAGTCTGACTCAACTTCACACCTTTTAACATAGGCAAGAACCCTTTCTTTACTTGATCCATTTTGAACTTCTTCAAAACTTTATCAAGGTATGTGCTTTGTGAAAGTCCAATTAAGCGTCTTGATCTATCTCTATAGATCTTGATGCCTAATATATAAGCAGCTTCACCAAGGTCTTTCATTGAAAAACTCTTGTTCAAGTATCCTTTTATGCTATCCAGAAACTCTATATCATTTCCAATCAACAATATGTCATCCACATAAAATATTAGAAATGCTATAGAGCTCCCACTCACTTTCTTGTAAATACAGGCTTCTCCAAAAGTTGTATAAAACCATATGCTTTGATCACACTATCAAAACGTTTATTCCAACTCCGAGATGCTTGCACCTGTCCATAAATGGATCGCTAGAGCATGCACACTCTGTTCGCATCCTTTGGATCGATAAAACCTTCAGGTTGCATCATATACAACTCTTCTTCCAGAAATCCATTCAGGAATACAGTCTTTACATCCATTTGCCAAATTTCATAATCATAAAATGCAGCAATTGCTAACATGATTCAGACGGACTTAAGCATCACTACAGGTGAGAAGGTCTCATCATAGTCAACTCCTTGAACTTGTCAAAAACCTTTCGCAACAAGTCGAGCTTTGTAGACAGTAACATTACCGTCAGCGTCAGTCTTATACTTGAAGATCCATTTATTCTCGATGGCTTGCCGGTCATCGGGCAAGTCAACCAAAGTCCACACTTTGTTCTCATACATGGATCCAACTCAGATTTCATGGCCTCAAGCCATTTTGTGGAATCTGGGCTCATCATCGCTTCCTTATAGTTCGTAGGTTCGTCATGGTCAAGTAACATGACCTCCAGAACAGGATTACCGTACCACTCTGGTGCGGATCTTACTCTGGTTGACCTACGAGGTTCGATAGTAACTTGATCTGAAGTTACATGATCATCATCATTGGCTTCCTCACTACTTGGTGTAGGAGTCACAGGAACTGATTTCTGTGATGAACTACTTTCCAATAAGGGAGCAGGTACAGTTACCTCATCAAGTTCTACTTTCCTCCCACTCACTTCTTTCGAGAGAAACTCCTTCTCCAGAAAGGATCCATTCTGTGATAGAACTTGTACCCAACATTCTCCTTTGGGTATCCTATGAAGACACATGTCTCCGATTTGGGTTCGAGCTTATCAGGTTGAAGCTTTTTCACATAAGCATCGCAGACCCAAACTTTAAGAAACGACAACTTGGGTTTGTTGCCAAACCACAGTTCATAAGGTATCGTCTCAACAGATTTAGATGGTGCCATTTTTAATGTGAATGCAGCCGTCTCTAAAGCATAACCCCAAAACGATAGGGGTAAATCAGTAAGAGACATCATAGATCGCACCGTATCTAGTAAAGTATGATTACGATGTTCGGACACACCATTACGCTCTGGTGTTCCGGGTGGCGTGAGTTGCAAAACTATTCTGCATTGTTTCAAATGAAGACCAAACTCGTAACTCAAATATTCTCCTCCACGATCAGATCGTAGAAACTTTATTTTATTTTTATGATGATTTTCTACTTCACTATGAAATTCTTTGAACTTTTCAAATGTTTCAGACTTATGCTTCATCAAGTAGATATACCCATATGTGCTCAAATCATCTGTGAAGGTGAGAAAATAATGATACCCGCCGCGAGCCTCAACATTCATCGGACCACATACATCAGTATGTATGATTTCCAACAAATCTGTTGCTCGCTCCATTGTTCCAGAGAACGGAGTTTTAATCATGTTTCCCATGAGGCATGGTTCGCAAGTACCAAGTGATTCATAATCAAGTGATTCCAAAAGTCCATCAGAATGGAGTTTCTTCATGCGCTTTATACTAATATGACCCGGCAGTGCCACAAATATGTTGCACTATCATTATCAACTCTGCATCTTTTGGCTTCAATATTATGAATATGTGTGTCACTACTATCAAGATTCAACAAAAATAGACCACTCGTCAAGGGTGCATGACCATAAAAGATATTACTCATATAAATAGAACAACCATTATTCTCTGATTTAAATGAATAACTATCTCGCATCAAAAAAAGATCCAGATATAATGTTCATGCTCAACACAGGCACCAAATAACAATTATTCAGGTCTAAAACTAATCCCGGAGGTAGATGTAGAGGTAGCGTGCCGATGGCGATCACATCGACTTTGGAACCATTTCCCACGTGCATCGCCACCTCGTCCTTAGCCAATCTTTGCTTAATTCGTAGTCCCTGTTTCGAGTTGCAAATATTAGCAACAGAACCAGTATCAAATACCTACGTGCTACTGCGAGCATTAGTAAGGTACACATCAATAACATGTATATCACATATACCTTTGTTCACCTTGCCATCCTTCTTATCCTCCAAATACTTGGGGCAGTTCCGCTTCAAGTGACCAGTCCTTTTGCAGTAGAAGCACTCAGTCTCGGGCTTAGGTCCAGACTTGGGCTTCTTCACTTGAGCAGCAACTTGTTTGCCGTTCTTCTTGAAGTTCCCCTTCTTCCCTTTACCTTTTTTCTTGAAACTGGTGGTCTTGTTGACCATCAACACTTGATGCTCCTTCTTGATTTCTACCTCCGCAGCCTTTAGCATTGCGAAGAGCTCGGGAATTGTCTTATCCATCCCTTGCATGTTATAGTTCATCATGCAGCTCTTGTAGCTTGGTGGCAGTGATTGAAGAATTCTATCAATGACACTATCATCAGGAAGATTAACTCCTAGTTGAATCAAGTGATTGTTATACCCAGACATTTTGAGTATATGTTCACTGACAGAACTATTCTCCTCCATTTCGCAGCTATAGAACTTACTGGAGACTTCATATCTTTCAATTCGGGCATTTGCTTGAAATATTAACTTCAACTCCTGGAACATCTCATATGCTCCATGACGTTCAAAACGTCATTGAAGTCCCGGTTCTAAGCATAAAGCATGGCACTCTGAACTATCGAGTAGTCAACAGCTTTGCTCTGCCAGACGTTCATAACATCTGGCGTTGCTCCTGCAACGGGTTTGGCACCTAGCGGTGCTTCCAGGACGTAATTCTTCTGTGCAGCAATGAGGATAATCCTCAAGTTACGGACCCAGTCTATGTAGTTGCTACCATCATCATTCAACTTAGCTTTCTCTAGGAACGCATTAAAATTCAACGGAACAACAACACGGGCCATCTATCTAAAACAACATAGACATGCAAAATACTATCAGGTACTAAGTTCATGATAAATTAAAGTTCAATTAATCATATTACTAAAGAACTCCCACTTAGATAGACATCCCTCTAATCATCTAAGTGATCACGTGATCTATATCAACTAAACCATGTCCGATCATCACATGAGATGGAGTAGTTTTCAATGGTGAACATTACTTTGTTGATCATATCTACTATATGATTCACGCTCGACCTTTCGGTCTCAGTGTTCCGAGGCCATATCTGCATATTCTAGGCTCGTCAAGTTTAACCCGAGTATTCTGCTTGTGCCAAAATGGCTTGCGCCCCTTGTATGTGAACGTAGAGCTTATCACACCCGATCATCACATGGTGTCTCGGCACGACGAACTTTCGCAACGGTGCATACTGAGGGAGAACACTTGTACCTTGAAATTTAGTGAGAGATCGTCTTATAATGCTACCGCCGAGCTAAGAAAAATAAGATGCGTAAAGGATAAACATCACATGCAATCAATATAAGTGATATGATATGGCCATCATCATCTTGTGCCTGATCTCCATCTCCAAAGCACCGTCATGATCACCATCGTCACCGGTGCGACACCTTGATCTCCATCGTAGCATCATTGTCGTCTCGCCAATTATTGCTTCTACGACTATCACTACCGCTTAGTGATAAAGTAAAGCAATTACATGGCGATTGCATTTCATACAATAAAGCGACAACCATATGGCTCTTGTCAGTTGCCGATAAGTCCGTTACAAAACATGACCATCTCATACAATAAAATTTAGCATAATGTATTGACCATATCACATCACAACATGCCCTGCAAAAACAAGTTAGACGTCCTCTACTTTGTTGTTGCATGTTTTACGTGGCTGCTACGGGCTGAGCAAGAACCGTTCATACCTATGCATCAAAACCACAATGATTTTTCGTCAAGTATGTGATGTTTTAACCTTCAACAAGGACCGGGCGTAGCCACACTCGATTCAACTAAAGTTGGAGAAACTCACACCCGCCAGCCACTTGTGTGCGAAGCATGTCGGTAGAACCAGTCTCGCGTAAGTGTACACGTAATGTCAGTCTGGGCCTCTTCATCCAACAATACCGCTGAATCAAAGTATGACATGCTACTAAGCAGTATGACTATTATCGCCCACAACTCACTTGTGTTCTACTCGTGCATATAACATCTACGCATAAACCTGGCTCTAATAGCACTGTTGGGAACATAGTAATTTAAAAAAAATCCTATGCACATGCAAGATCATGGTGATGCATAGCAACAAGAGGGGAGAGTGTTGTCTACGTACCCTCGTAGACCGTAAGAGGAAGCGTCAAGTGACGCGGTTGATGTAGTCGAACGTCTCCGCGATTCAACCGATCTTAGTGCCGAAAGCACGACACCTCTGCGATCAGCACATGTTCAGCTCGGTGACGTCCCATGAACTCTTGATCCAGCCGAGTGTCGAGGGAGAGCTTCATCAACACGACGGTGTGATGACGGTGTTGATGAAGTTACCGACGCAGGGCTTCACCTAAGCACTACACCGATATGACCGAGGTGGATTATGGTGGAGGGGGGCACCGCACACGGCTAAGAGATCAATGACCAACTTGCACTAGTAGAAAAGGGGGCATCAGTCCCGGTTGGTAAGGCCCTTTAGTCCCGGTTTTTGAACCGGGACTAAAGGGTCGTTACTAATGCCTCCCACCTTTAGTCCCGGTTCAAACTCGAACCGGGACTAAAGGTCGCGGCCACGTGGAGCTCCACCTTTAGTCCCGGTTGGTAACACCTACCGGGACTAAAGGAAATTTGATGATTTTTTTTAAAAAAAATTTGATTTTTTTTGAAATATTTTAACCTCTAATCTCTAATCACAACCCCTCATCACTGCTCAATTTATCCTCTAATCTCTAATTACCCCTCATCATTCCTAATCATCGAACTTCCCGAACGGTCACCCATCCTCCCACTCCCCCAGCCTGAGCACGCTTAACTTCCGGGTTCTATTCTCCCTCGTTTCCAAGTCTACACTTGTTGTTTTCCTGACAATAGTAAGATGTCAATCCTATTAACCCTCAGGAATTTTGCGTGAGCATGAAGTGACACATTTCACTGTTTGAGTTTGAGACTATTGTTTTAAAAAACAATAATTATTTAGTAACACTAATATTTCTTGAATAATTAGTTTGACCACAGTTTGACCACAGTTTGACCATAGTTTGGCCATAGTTTGACCAGATTTGACCAAAATTCAAAAAAACTAAAATAATTATTTAGTAACACTAATATTCTAGAATAATTAGTTTGACCATTGTTTAACCATAGTTTGAATTTTTTTTTGATTTTTTCCACTCTAGATCTTAAAAGCCCCGTAACTTTTTTTCTGTTAGATTTTTGAGGATTTTGAAAATGTTTAACGGGGGTCCCCCCGTTAAATTTGGGTGTAACTTTTCGAGTAGATGATTTTTCATATAAAAAACTTTTTCATCCGAGTCAGTATGCAAAAGTTATGCCCATTTTACTAAATTCTAGAGAGATTTTGCAAATAAAGTCGAAATTCACATTTGCAAATTTTCCCAAGAACTAGACCACATATCACATGGGAACTTTTTTTTTGACATTTTCATCATTTTCTTTTATTTTTTTAAAACTGAAAAGGCGATCCATGGGGGGAGGGGGAAGAGGGAAAATGTGACCTTTAGTACCGGCTCGTGCCATGAACCGATACTAATGCCTCAAACCCCATTAGTACCGGTTGGTGGCTTGAACCGGGACTAAAGGTCCAACCTTTAGTCCCGGTTGGTGCCACGAACCGGTACTAATGGGCATCACACCCATTAGTCCTGGTTCGTGGCACCAATCGGGACAAATTGCCCACGTGGCCCCTGGGCGCACGAACCGGGACTAATGCCCCCATTAGTCCCGGTTCTGGACAGAACTGGGACTAATGGGCTAACTCGGGGTGGACCAAAGCCCTCTTTTCTACTAGTGTTGTGTGTCTATGTGGTGCCCCCTCCCCCGTATATAAAGGAGTGGAGGAGGGGAAGAGGGCCGGCGTCCTAGGCGCGCCCAAGGGGGGAGTCCTACTCCCGGTGGGAGTAGGATTCCCCCTTCCCTAGTTGGAGTAGGAGAGGGAAGGAAAGGGGGGCCGGCGCCCTTCCCAATTCAGATTGGGCTTGGGAGAGCGCCCCCACCTTGGACGCCTCCTCCTCCTATCCACTATGGCCCATTAAGGCCCATTGACTCCACGGGGGGTTCCGGTAACCTCCCGGTACTCCGGTAAATGCCCAAACTCACCCGGAACCATTCCGGGTCCAAACATAGCCGTCTAATATATCGATCTTTATGTCTCGACCATTTCGAGACTCCTCGTCATGTCTGTGATCATATCCGGGACTCCAACTACCTTCAGTACATCAAAACACATAAACTCATAATACCGATCGTCACTGAACGTTAAGCGTGCGGACCCTACGGGTTCGAGAACTATGTAGACATGACCGAGACACGTCTCCGGTCAATAACCAATAGCGGAACCTAGATGCCCATATTGGCTCCCACATATTCTACAAGGATCTTTATAGATCAAACCGCATAACAACATACGTTGTTCCCTTTGTCATCGGTATGTTACTTGCCCAAGATTCGATCGCCGGTATCTCAATACCTAGTTCAATATCGTTACCGGCAAGTCTCTTTACTCGTTCCATAATGCATCATCCTGCAACTAACTCATTAGTCACATTTTTTGCAAGGCTTATAGTGATGTGCATTACCGAGAGGGCCCAGAGATACCTCTTCGACAATCGGAGTGACAAATCCTAATCTTGATCTATGCCAACTCAACAAGTACCATCGGAGACACCTGTAGAGCACCTTTATAATCACCCAGTTATGTTGTGACATTTGGTAGCACACAAAGTGTTCCTCCGGTATTCGGGAGTTGCATAATCTCATAGTCATAGGAACATATATAAGTCATAGGAACATATATAAGTCATGAGGAAAGCAATAGCAACATACTAAACGATCAAGTGCTAAGCTAACGGAATGGGTCAAGTCAATCACATCATTCTCTAATGATGTGATCCCGTTAATCAAATGACAACTCATGTCTATGGCTAGGGAACTTAACCATCTTTGATTCAACGAGCTAGTCAAGTAGAGGCATACTAGTGACACTTTGTTTATCTATGTATTCACACATGTACTAAGTTTCCGGTTAATACAATTCTAGCATGAATAATAAACATTTATCATGATATAAGGAAATATAAATAACAACTTTATTATTGCCTCTAGGGCATATTTTCTTCAGACATGATTTTGAAGGAGTTCAAAATGGATCGGTCAAATAAGGAGTTCTTTCCTGAGTTGTAAGGTGTGAAGTTGAGTAAGACTCAAAGCTCGACCACGGCAGAAGAAAGAAAAAGGATGAAGGTCGTCCCCGATGCCTTAGCCATTGGCTCTATACGGTATGCCATGCTGTGTACCGCACCTGATGTGTGCTTTGCCACATGTCAGGCAAGGGGGTACAAGAGTGATCCAGGAGTGGATTACTGGACAGTGATACGTCTCCAACGTATCTACAATTTTTAATTGTTCCATGAAATTATATTATCCATCTAGGATGTTTTATATGCATTTATATGCTATTCTATATGATTTTTGGGACAAACCTATTAACCCAGAGCCCAGTGCCAGTTTCTGTTTTTTCCTTGTTTTTGAGTATTGTAGAAAAGGAATACCAAACGGAGTCCAATTGACCGAAACTTGATGGAGATTATTTTTCGACCAGAATAAGCCCACGGAGTATCAGTGATGGGCCAGAAGAGTCCCGAGGGACCCACGAGGGTGGGGGGCGTGCCCTACCCCCTGGGCGCGCGCCCTACCTCGTGGCCTCCTTGGAGACCCCCCTGACTTATCCCGACGCCAAAACCTCTTATATATACCCAAACTTCCAGAACGTAACCTAGATCGGGAGTTTCGCCGCCGCAAGCCTCTGTAGCCACCGAAAACCAATCTAGACTCGTTCTGGCACCCTGCCGGAGGGGGGAACCCTCACCGGTGGCCATCTTCATCATCCGGACGCCCTCCATGACGAGGAGGGAGTAGTTCACCCTCGGGGCTGAGGGTATGTACCAATAGCTATGTGTTTGATCTCTCTCTCTCTCTCTGTCTCAAGTTCTTGATTTGGCATGATCTTGATGTATCACGAGCTTTGTTATTATAGTTGGATCTTATGATGTTTCTCCCCATCTACTCTCTTGTAATGGATTGAGTTTTCCCTTTGAAGTTATCTTATCGGATTGAGTCCTTAAGGATTTGAGAACACTTGATCTATGTCTTGCATGTGCTTATCTGTGGTGACAATGGGATATCATGTGATCCACTTGATGTATGTTTTGGTGATCAACTTGCGGGTTCCGTGACCTCGTGAACTTATGCATAGGGGTTGGCACACGTTTTCGTCTTGACTCACCGGTAGAAACTTTGGGGCACTCTTTGAAGTACTTTGTGTTGGTTTGAATAGATGAATCTGAGATTGTGTGATGCATATCATATAATCATACCCACGGATACTTGAGGTGACATTGGAGTATCTAGGTGACATTAGGGTTTTGGTTGATTTGTGTCTTAAGGTGTTATTCTAGTACGAACTCTAGGATAGATTGAACGGAAAGAATAGGTTCGTGTTATTTTACTACGGACTCTTGAATAGATCGATCAGAAAGGATAACTTTGAGGTGGTTTCGTACCCTACCATAATCTCTTCGTTTGTTCTCCGCTATTAGTGACTTTGGAGTGACTCTTTGTTGCATGTTGAGGGATAGTTATATGACCCAATTATGATATTATTGTTGAGAGAACTTGCACTAGCGAAAGTATGAACCCTAGGCCTTGTTTCAACGCATTGCAATACCATTTGTGCTCACTTTTATCATTAGTTACCTTGCTATTTTTATATTTCTAGATTACAAAAACCTTTATCTACCATCCTTATTGCACTTGTATCACCATATCTTCGCCGAACTAGTGCACCTATACAATTTACCATTGTATTGGGTGTGTTGGGGACACAAGAGACTCTTTGTTATTTGGTTGCAGGGTTGCTTGAGAGAGACCATCTTCATCCTACGCCTCCCACGGATTGATAAACCTTAGGTCATCCACTTGACGAAAATTTGCTACTGTCCTACAAACCTCTACACTTGGAGGCCCAACAATGTCTACAAGAAGAAGGTTGCGTAGTAGACATCAAGCAGTTTCTGGCGCCGTTGCCGGGGAGGTTAGTGCTTGAAGGTATATATTTAGGTCTTGCAATCAAATATTTTTTGTTTCTTGTTTTATTAATACTTTAGTTTATAAAAGAAAACTACAAAAAATGGAATTAAGGGTGCCTCATATGCTTCATTTTTTAATGTCTTTCGTGAAAATGACGGGAAGGAAAATTGTGCTCAAGTACTAGAAGAAGAATTACATAGAATGCTTGGAAGAAAATATGTGAATGATGAGCATGATTGCAATGTTGTTAGTATGAATTATTTGAATACCCATGATGCTAATGATATGCAAAGCCACAAGCTTGGGGATGCTATGTTTGATGAAGATGATATGTTTTATCCCCCAAGTTTTGATGAGAAAATTTATTATGATGAAAGCATGCCTACTATTTATGATGATTATATTGATGAAAGTGGGTTTGTAAGAGTGTCAACTTTAGGAAGTAATGATCCCACTATTTTGGAGGATGTTGAATATTATTGTGGTAATTAGGAAAGTGTATTTGGAGAGGTCATGACTTTATTTAGGGATGATTCCACTATTTCAGAAGAGGTTCCAATTGATTATGAGAACAAAGTTGCTATCTATGATGATTATTGTGATGACATGTATTCTACGAATATTAATGATAACCACGAAACTTGTCATCTTGATTTTAATTTTCAATTGGATTATGCCTCACATGATAGTTATTTTTATTGAGTTTTCTCCCACACTATTCATGAGAAAAAATTTGCTTATGTGGAGAGTAATAAAATTTCTATGATTGTGCATCATGAGAATAATTATTTATGTGATGGTTATACTGTTAAATTCATTCATGATACTACTGAAAATTATTATGAAGCAGGAACATATGCTTGTAGGTATTGCAATAATATCAAGTTTCCTCTCTATGTGTTCTTGAAGCTATATATACTTGTTTTGCTTTCCTAGGCTAGTTGATTCTTGTTCCCATAAGTTGTTTGTTCACAAAATCTCTATGCATAGGAAGTGGGTTAGACTTAAGTGTGCTAGTCATATTCTTCATGATGCCTAGCTAGGGGCGTTAAACAATATCGCTTGTTGGGAGGCAACCCAATTTTACTTTTGTCCTTTGCTTTTGCTCCTGTTTAGTAATAAATAATCTATATAGCCTCTGGTTAGATGGGGTTTTATATTTTTAATTAGTGTTTGTGCCAAGTAGAACCTTTGGGAAGACTTGGGTGAAGTCTATGTGATCTTGCTGTAAAAAACAGAAACTTTAGCGCTCACGAGATTAGCTGCCATTTTTTACTGGAGAGTGATTTTAGGTTGATTCTTTTTGCAGATGATTAATAGACAAATTACCCAGGTCCAACATTTTATTTCAGAATTTTTGGAGTTCCATAAGTATACGTTTGATGCAGATTACTACAGACTGTTCTGTTTCTGACAGATTCTGTTTTCATTGTGTTGTTTGCTTATTTTGATGAATCTATGAGTACTATCGGAGGGTATGAACCATTGAGAAGTTGGAATACAGTATATATTACACCAATATGAATTTAGAATGAGTTCACAGCAGTACCTAAGTGGTGATTTATTTTCTTATACTAACGGAGCTTACGAGTTTTCTGTTAAGTTTTGTGTTGTGAAGTTTTCAAGTTTTGGGTAAAGATTCGATGGACTATGGAATAAGGAGTGGCAAGAGCCTAAGATTGGGAATGCCCAAGGCACCCAAAGGTAATATTCAAGGACAACCAAGAGCCTAAGCTTGGGGATGCCCCGGATGGCATCCCCTCTTTCGTCTTCATTCATCGGTAACTTTACTTGGAGCTATATTGTTATTCACCACATGATATGTGTTTTGCTTGGAGCATCATTTTGTTTTATTTTGTTTTTCTTGCTGTTTGAGTAATATCCCAAGATCTGAAATTCTTAAATGTTAGAGAGTCTTCACATAGTTGCATAATTATTTGACTACTCATTGATCTTCACTTATATCTTTCGGAGTAGTTTGTCATTTGCTCTGGTGCTTCACTTATATCCTTTTAGAGCACGACGGTGGTTTTATTTTGTAGAAATAGATGAACCTTCATGCTTCACTTATATTATTTTGAGAGTCCTAATCAACATAGTAATTTTCTTTGGTTATGAAACTAGTCCTAATATGATAGCCATCCAAGATGGGTATAATAAAAACTTTCATATAGAGTGCATTGAATACTAAGAGAAGTTTGATTCTCTATGATTGTTTTGACACATGAGGATGGTGATATTAGAGTCGTACTAGTTGAGTAATTGTGAATTTGAGAAATACTTGTGTTGAAGTTTGCACGTCCTGTAGCATGCACGTATGGTAACCGTTGTGTGAAAATTTTGAAGCATGGGGTGTTTCTTTGATTGTCCTCCTTATGAGTGGTGGTTGGGGACGAGCAATGGTGTTTTCCTACCAATCTATCCCCCTAGGAGATGCACGTAATGCTTGGTTTTTGATGACTTGTAGATTTTTGCAATAAGTATGTGAGTTCTTTATGACTAATGTTGAGCCCATGGATTATACGCTTTCTCACCTTCCATCATTGCTAGCCTCTTCGGTATCGTGCATTGCCCTTTCTCACCTTGAGAGTTGGTGCAAACTTCGCCGGTGCATCCAAACCCCGTTATATGATACGCTCTATCATACATAAACCTCCTTATATCTCCTCAAAAAAGCCACCATACCTACCTATTATGGCATTTCCATAGCCATTCCGAGATATATTGCCATGCAACTTTCCACTGTTCTGTTTATTATGACATGCTCCATCATTTTCATATTGCTTTGCATCATCATGTAGTTGACATCGTATTTGAGGCAAAGCCACCTTCATAATTCTTTCATACATGTCACTCTTGATTCATTGCATATCCCGGTACACCGTCGGAGGCACTCATATAGAGTCATATTTTGTTCTAGTATCAAGTTATAATCATTGAGTTGTAAATAAATAGAAGTGTGATGATCATCATTAATAGAGCATTGTCCCAAAAAAGGAAAAAAAGAAAGGCCAAATAAAAAAATAAAGGCCAAATAAAAAAGAAGGCCCAAAAAAGGAAAAGAAGGGACAATGCTACTATCCTTTTTCCACACTTGTGCTTCAAAGTAGCACCATGATGTTTATGGTAGAGAGTCTCTTATTTTGTCACTTTCATATACTAGTGGGAATTTTTCATTATAGAACTTGGCTTGTATATTCCAATGATGGTCTTCCTCAAATGCCCCAGGTCTTCGTGAGCAAGCAAGTTGGATGCACACCCACTTAGTTTCTTTTGTTGATCTTTCATACATTTATAGCTCTAGTGCATCTGTTGCATGGCAATCCCGACTCCTTGCATTGACATCAATTGATGGGCATCTCCCTTGCTCGTTGATTAGCCTCATCAATGTGAGACTTTCTCTTTTTTGTCTTCTCCACACAATCCCCATCATTATATTCTATTCCACCCATAGTCCTATATCCATGGCTCGTGCTCATATATTGCGTGAAAGTTCAAAAGTTTGAGAATACTAAAGTATGAAACAATAGCTTGGCTTGTCATCAGGGTTGTGCATGTGTAAGGATCGAGAAGAGGTGTCTAGAGGGGGGGGGGGTGATTAGACACTAAGTGCTAAAAGTTGCAGTTTTAAGTTTCTTTAAGTATAAGTGGAGTTTTGGCACAAGTTTAACAATCACAATACATCTCAAGCAAGCATGCAAAGAGTATATGAGCAGCAGAAAGTAAAGCATGCAACTTGCAAGAATGTAAAGGGATGGGATTGGAGAATTCAAACGCAATTGGAGACACGTATGTTTTTGTTGTTGTTCCGATAGGTGGTGCTATCGTACATCCGTGTTGATGGATACTTCAACCCACGAAGGGTAACGGCTTCGCGAGTCCACGGAGGGCTCCACCCAAGAAGGGTTCATGAAGAAGCAACCTTGTCTATCCCACCATGCCCATCGCCCACGAAGGACTTGCCTCACTAGCGGTAGATCTTCACGAAGTAGGCGATCTCCTTGCCCTTACAAACTCCTTGGTTAAACTCCACAATCTTGTCGGAGGCTCCCAAGTGACACCTAGACAATCTAGGAGACACCACTCTCCAAGAAGTAACAAATGGTGTGTTGATGATGAACTCCTTTCTCTTGTGCTTCAAATGATAGTCTCCCCAACACTCAACTCTCTCTCATAGGATTTGGATTTGGTGGAAAGAAGATTTGAGTGGAAAGCAACTTGGGGAAGGCTAGAGATCAAGATTCATATGGTAGGAATGGAATATCTTGGTCTCAACACATGAGTAGGTGGTTCTCTCTCAGAAAATGTAAGTTGGAAGTGTAGGTTCATTCTGATGGCTCTCTCCACGAATGAAGAGGAGGTGGAGGGGTATATATAGCCTCCACACAAAATCTAACCACTACACACAACTTGCCAATCTCGATGGGACCGAATTGAGAAACTCGGTCGGACCGATTCAACAAATCTAGTGACCGTTAGGATTTTTGGTGGGACCGACATGCAGCTCGGTAGGACCGATATGGTTAGGGTTAGGGCATAACGTAATCTCGGTGAGACCGATTACACAAACTCGGTGGGACCGATTTTGGTAATAAGCTAACCACAGAGTTGGTCAAGTAAACTCGATGGGACCGGTTCGCTCATTTCGGTGAGACCAAAATGTTACGAAAGGGAACCAGAGAGTTTACATGGCAATCTCGGTAGGACCGGTTACACAAACTCGGTGAGACCAATTTTGGTAATGGACATACAGAGAGATTACAATCCCATCTCGGTGAGACCGAGATCCCTATCGGTGAGACCGATTTTCCTAGGGTTTGTGGCAGTGGCTATGACATCTGAAATTGGTGGCGCCGGATATAAAGAATCGGTGGGGCCGAGTTTTACTTTTGGTTTAGGTCATATGTGGATGTGAGAAAGTAGTTGAGGGCTTTGGAGCATATCACTAAGCACTTTGAGCAAGCAAGCCATTAAGCAACACCTCATCCCCTCTTGATAGTATTGGCTTTTCCTATAGACTCAATGTGATCTTGGATCACTAAAACAGAAAATATAGAGTCTTGTGCTTTGAGCTTGAGCCAATCCTTTTGTCCTTAGCATTCAAAGGGGTTCCACATCCTCTAGTCCATGCCACTTCATTGTTGAACTTATCTGAAACATACTAGGTAAAAGTGTTAGTCCAATAAGAGATATGTTAACATTAATTACCAAAATCACCCAGGGAGCACTTGTGCTTTCAATCTCCCCCTTTTGGTTAATTGATGACAACATACATCAAAGCTTTAGATAAAGATATAGTGAATAATAAGTAAAGCCTTGGAAAGACATGTAACATGCATAGGCTCCCCCTACATGTATGTAATCAAGTGAATATGGAATATAGAAGCATGTGAGTGCATAATCATGACATAGTAGGCAATGTGTTACATGTATCTTGGCTATATGCATCAGAGCAAAAGATGTGAATGTGGGAAATGTACCTTCATGCTCATGAGTCCTTCTTGCAAACAGTATGTACATCAGCAAGAATTCCTCATACACATGATTGTGATGCATATACTTACCTTGTGGTCTTGAGTTGGCTTAGGATGGAATGAACCTGTGAAAATAAGGTTAGATAACACAGATGCATCTACTAGCCAGAGCAAACAAAAAGAACCACAAGTGTACCAAGACTGGGATGACATGTAGAGAGTGAGTACTAGGTACCACATTTGATATAGACATGCCCCCAAAGGTAAAGATGTGCAATGAATTTAAAGAATTTCTTTCCCTTAGATGTCTTGCTCCCCCTGAATCTAGCATGGGATACTGGGAGAAGGTAGGGAACAGAAAATCAGAGCTCAAAGAAACAAATGAATAGAGCTAATGCAAATAAGCACATATGAACATGTCTTTCCCCTCTTAAAGACATGTGACTTCTCTCCTCTTGAACATCAAGCATCTGGGATCCTTGATTATTACTCTCTCTCCCCTTGAGTATTCTCCCCCCTATAGATATGATTAAGCTTTGATGTGATCTCTCTCCCCCTTTGACATCAATTTCCAAGAAGGGTCTTCTGGAATTTGTCGTGAATGGGTTTGGTCCTTGAGTCACAGCACAAAGCAACAAGGTAAATGTGATGTTGGTAGAGGACAAGATTCATTGAGTGGAGCTGGATCAAATGTAATGCAGAAACAAATGGCAAAATGTCTTTCCTGTAGTGAAATCGGTGGCACCGAGTAGTATGCGTCGGTTGCACCGAAAGAATTCGGTTGGACCGAAAACAAGAGACCGGTGTGATCGAGTTCAACATAGAGAAAATACTTGTCACCTCAGCTCACTAGACAAGTAAGATCTCACAAGGATTTGCAAGGAATTAACTGAAAGATTGATCGTGATCATGTAGTTGAACTTGTGTGTGGGTTGCTCAAGATTGATGTAGCTCATCAAGAGTTGGGGGCACCACTTGGAATTTGAGCTCATCTACCTACATGGGCTAGTTTTGCAAGGAAGAGCACTTGTGTATCCAAAATGACAATCATCAATCTCAACAATAAATTTGTCAAAGGATATGTTTAAATGGTTTTGTGCTTCACTACAAAAAAAATACACTTCCGTGATGATACATGTTTGTCACAGTAGGCCGCGTTTTTTGTCATGCATGTACATCCATGACAAATTTATGACAGAATCAAGATAGTCATACCTGTGATGTCGTAGAAGTGTTCCATGACATTACCAAAATTATCATCATAGAAGTGTCCACTTCCATGATGATAAATCGCGCGTCACAGAAGTGCTGTCGTCAAGGGTGACCGACACGTGGCATCCACCGTAACGGAACGCCGTTAAGCTATCGGGTCGGGTTTTGGATCCGATAACCCGTTAATAGCCCCGACCAATGGGGATTTTCCACGTGTAAAATCATCATTGGCTGGAGGAAACACGTGTCGGCTCATCGCTGGGACAGATGTCATCCACTCATTGGACAGAAGGCGCCTATGATACGTCGACACATGGCACAACCCAACAGAGGCCCATTGCTGTGAAAAGGCCGGCCCGTTTGACTTGGTGAAAAGGTGGCGGGACGGCCCAAGGAAAGCCTGTTAACGGCCTGTTCGCATATAGCCCATTTACAGCCCGCTAACCCAAGGCCCGTTACGCCCTATTCGAATTAGGCCCAGTAGCGTCATCTGGGCCATCCAATATGATTCCAGCCCGTTTTCACGTCTGGCCCATGTATGGCCCATGACGTCTTTCGGCCCATATGAGGCACTATGTAACTCTTGGCCTATTAACGGCCCGTGGTGAAACTGGCCCGTAATGAACAGTGTATCACTTTACACCCATTAACGGCCCGTGGTGAAACTGGCCCGTATAGAATAGTGTATCACTTTATACCCATTAACGTCCCGTTATTCCGTTGGGCCATTTCCAGCCCATGTTATCTTTCGGCCTTCTCAGAGCCCATTTATTCTTGGGCTCATTTCCAGCATTCGTTTACTTACGGCCCGTTACTGTCATTTTCTGCTTGTGGGCCAAATTCAGCCCGTGGTTACAGTCGGCCCGTTTGTGGTCCCTTAATATGTTGGGCCGTTTTCATATCATCATCAAATATGTCCTATTAACGATGGCCTGTTATGGTCGGCCCATGAACGGACGATTCCAACTCTAGCCCGTTTACGGCCAGAATGCGGTCTGTTTGGCCCATGTTTGGCCAATCGATCATACGGCCCGTATAAGGCCCATTGATGATACGACCCGTAGAAGGCCCATTGTTTCTACGGCCTGTAGAAGGCCCATTGTTTCTACGGCCCGTAGAAGGCCCATTGTTTCTACGGCCTGTAGAAGGCCCACTGTTTCTATGGCCCGTAGAAGGCCCAATGTTTATACGGCCCGTAGAAGGCCCACTGTTTCTACGGCCCGTAGGTCCAGTGTCACTACAGTAAATATTATCCCATGGTTATTGTGGCCTAGTTTTAAAAAATAGGTTATTGCAGCCACTAGCAAACCACAGAAAAAGAACTGCACTGACTACAAGCAAACAAATAAACAAAACAACAAGGAAATAAATAAGCAAGCAACTTACACTAGGCTATCACGGCTATTACACATATTAGATCCATTGGGCATCAAAGTTCGCCACCAGTGCAAATATAGGGAACACAACAGCATATAAACGCCGCAGCAAAACAAGTCCAGAACTGAAACCACTTCAGAAGAGCTCAAGAAACAATATCTTGGGTACCCATAATGCTGGCAAGATGCTTAGCAAGTATATTAACTTTCTCTTGTTTGGCACTTAAGTCCTCCAGCGCTTGCTGTTGCACCAGAAAGTATGCATCTGAATTCTGCAGGGACTTCCTCAGTCCTGCGGCTTCCTGTTGCATAACATCTGATCGACGTCTTTCAACTTGAAGTTGAGACTCAAGAAGCCGAGCTGATTCAGGCAACGAGTTCGAAGACTACATCAAGACAGGACTTTGGGGTTGTCTCAGTGTCTTCAATATAGTTTTTATCAGCTTTCTTGGAGACCAGCAAGGATGTCTCACTATCTTGAACCTTATTTGCATTACTTCCTTTACCATTGCATAACAGGGTACTCTTCTCCAATATTTTATCCGCGTTCTAAAAGAGAAACAAACAAACACATCTCAGGTTTACAATGTAGTATATGAAACTCATTTTGGTAAACCAGTTCAGTAGTAAGGTGGACAGCATAACAACATGAAACAAACATATATCTATGTACTATGGTCACTGTATGGTCTATATCATTCTAGTTTATGTTGCCAAATCAAGATAGATACAGTTCGAATCATATCTATTTAAGACAAAGTAACATAGACAGAATATAAGTGTGGGAAACTACACATCAATAACAACACTTGTAATGTGCATGGCATTAGAACATAACTGTTTATTCAATTGAAACTGAAATCAACATAGAGCAAGTTACAACAGCAAACAACCAAACACGTTGAAGAAACGGGTTTAAAACATACCTGTTGCGCCATTGGAGTTACAATTGCATCCTTCAAATTTGAAATTGGTTGGTATCAGTAAATACAGTGATGCAAGAGCAAAGTAGTATGAACCATAGCAATGGAACCTAATAACCTTAGAACAATTCTTCTTCTGCTTTAAGCGTTGACTTCGGGTTCGGAGTGGTGGTCCTCGTGATTTGGGCACTTTAGTAGCCTTACTAACTGCTCGTGTTTGGGTGCTTTGTGGTGGAGACGGTGTTGTGTTAACAGGAACTGGGTGTCTATCTTCTGGGGTTAGGGTTAGAAGGGGTGTAGCTGGTTTTCTGTCCAACTGGGTAGGGGTACAATCTGCATGAGTGTGGGTTATGTGTGGTGGGGCTGGTTCTTGGGCAAGTACAATCATGGTTCTATCTGCATCGACAGGTAGCACGATCTTTTCTGAAGACCGTGTTTTTACTCCCACAGATACTGCTATCACTCCCTCCAATTGAAATGGCTGATAAACCAGAAAAGTAATTGAATGTACAGACATTGTAAGATAGACAGGTGCAATGGATAGTAGGGAAGAAAATAGGGCATGAAATAATTCACATTTATGTTGTCTAAGCAAACAGAATAGCAGGACATAATTTCACATATATGATGGCTAATTAAACAGGATAGCATGACACAATTTCACATGTATGATGGATAACTAAACAGGATAGAATGACATACTTCAAAATATGATGACTATGTAAACAGGATGACATGATATAACAATACAATGTGTCTATTAAAGTGGTTGGCATGCCATAAATCACAAACATGCCGTCGATGGAAACATGATGGCATGATATAATTCACGGATAGAATGACATAATTTAAAATATGATGACTATGTAAACAGGATGAGATGATATAACTATATTATGTCTTTAGAAAATGGGTTGGCATGCCATAATTCAGATACATGCTGTCTATGTAAACATCATGGCATGACATAATTCAAATATATGATTTATATACTAAGGAAGTGAGCAGAGGGCAATCGCATATATGATGTGTCAACTAAGGAGATGGCATTCAATATTCTGTATATGATGTAAAAACTAAGCATTGCAATACAACATATGCATTATATGAGTAATATAACCCTGCCAAGTTTGAGCATACACCTCAGGGGGATAATAGGACTGGTCATCTGCCTCTGAATCCTCCTCTGAAGAGCTATCTGTAACCAGCAGATATCTGCTTCAGCAGGTAGCATTGTCTGCTCTGAAGACCTTGTTTTCACTCCAGATTTCTCCATCACCAATTCAAATGGCTGATGCACAGGAAGAGCAGTTGAATATACAAACATTGTCGACAAAAGCAATGAGAAATACAAAAAAAGGGCGGCATGATATAATTCACATATATGACGCTTGCCTAAACAACATTGCATTGCATAATTCACATACATAATGCATTGCAACAAGATAACATTGCATAATTCACATATATAATGTCTTGCAACAAGATGGCATTGCATAATTCACATATATGGTAATTAGACACTAAACAGGTGGCATTCACACAAAGCATGTCTAAACTAAGCAAATGACATAGCAATGCAAGATACCATACGCACGATATGAGCAACATAACCCTGCCAAGTTAGGGCATGCACCTCGGGGGGCAAATATGACTGGTCATCTGTCTCTGAATCCTCCTCTGAGGAGCTATCGGTAACCAGCAAGACATGCGCTTCGTCAGATAGCATTGTCTGCTCTGAAGACCTTGTTTCCACTCCAGATTTTTCCATGACCGTGCCGAATGGCTGATGCACAGGAAGAGTAATTGAATGTACTAAAATTGTTGACAAATTTAACACGTAATAAAAAAATGGTGGCATCACATAATTCACATATAAGATGACTGGCTAACTAGGGTGGCATTGCAAAATTCACATATATGATGCCTGGCTAGACAAGATGGCGTTGCATGATTCACATATACGATAAAGAAACTAAACAAATGGCATTGACACAAAGCATGTCTAAACTAAGCAGATGACATCTTTAATGTATACAGTAAGCAATGCAAGGCACCATATGCATGATATTACCAACATCATCATGCCAAGTTAGAGCGAAGACCTCATGGGGTAAATAGGAGTGGTCTTATCCTTCTGAATCCCCCTCAGAACAATTATTTTCCTCTTGATTACGGTCCGAAATGGGTGGAGAGGGGGCTGCCTTTGCGCCCACCATGGAACGACGTCTGCATGAAATTTTATTGCCACGCAATGCTCGTCTCTTTTGCTCTACATGATCAGTTCCATTTTGTACAATAACTGGCATGCATAGGAATAAAACATAGTGAGATTATGTAAGGAGTGCATGCACAAATCCAGAGTGATGGTAGCAAACTGTGGATAGACCCAAAACCAATGATAGCAGGCAGATAATAGCTTTAGTTAAAAAATACAGATAATGGCTCCTTTAATTTTTGTTTGCACCCAACATGAAACATAGTAGACACCGGAGATTAACCAGATAGTAGACAAATAGTACTGATTGTTACCCCAATATGTACCCCACAACCATTTAAAAACTCAAGTTTCAGCATTAGTTTGGACCTGACTCGGAGTCTAATAGGTGAACACGACAATAATGTGGCATGTCATCATATTAAGCAACGCATAACGTAAGCAGACATGAAAGAGTGCGACCTCTCTTGCGGACCCATGTAGTCCTCAAGGTCATCTACTCAGTTGATGATGGTAATGCAGTTGCCATGGCTGCCAGCGGCGGGGAAGAAGATCTGAGGTGGCGAAAGATAGTCTGGAGAGCGGATCCCTGCTGTGGTGAACCCTTCCATCATTGGAGCAGCTGAGCTGGGGTGGAACACAGTGCCACAGGAGCAGGACAAACCACATAAGGTTTTCTTTGACACATATCTGTAACAGAAGTAATTGAGTAAGGGTTTGTTTGAATTTGAGGATTCTAACAATGCAGGAATAGGAAATAGAAAGGAATAGGATAGGAACGCACGTGCAAAACAGAGAATTTAAAAACATAGGATTTCTGCCAATCTGGGTGTTTGATTAGTAATAATTGGAAGATCACACGATGCAAAAAAGCATGGTGAGATTAAGTCAAACCACAAGAAAATGTACGGTTATAATGCTATTATGCTACTATCTCTTAGTCTTGTGCTTGATGAATAGGAATATGAAAAGGAGGAGAAGTGGAAATTAGAATTCCTACGGTTTTTCTTTCAAGGAGACACTAAAGGAACAAATCCTACAGTTTTCCTTTGCTCCATTCCTTTGCACCAAATTCATGAAAAGTAGTACCATAGGAAACTTTCCAATTCCTATGTTTTCATTCACTTTTCCTTTCAAGCACTGGCGATTCTAGTAGGCAGGCTTGAGCAAGGAAAATCCTACACTAAAAATGTTTTTGTGCTACTTCTATTACTTTGGACCCAGGCCACTACCATACTAGCTCAACTCCCAGGCCCATCGACAAATGCACAGCTCAAACGCACAGAGATAAATAATGATGGCATTTAAGAGAGTCCATCACGGATAGCTAAGTTGCCTGGTATCTCACTGCTTGTCATATAGTAGGATAAAACAATCGTATTTCCCATTACTACGAGTGCTCAGTGGATAATATATATAACATGTAGAGTAAAAAAGAGATGCAACAAGTGTACAACCTCTTTGGCGAAACCATGTCGATCTCAGCGTGATTGGATTGGCCGGTGAGGATGCTCCGGCTGACTTTGCTGTCGGAGGAGGGGAAGAAGATCTTAGGCGTCTGGAGATGGAGCCCGAGGTACTGCTCCACTGTGATGAAGGGTTTCGTCGTTGGATCAGCTCCGGTGAGTTGTACGACGCCGAGGCTAAAGCAGGACAAGAGAGGCAACGAACAATGTTAACCTGAGTGGAATTCTAATAGCATCTCCAATACATGACGTAAAATACATAACCACAAAGTGCTAGATGTAAAATACATCAGCTGCTCATCTCTGAACTTAACTGTCGAAATTGAACTTAACTGTCGAAACTGAACTTAACTATTGAAACTGAATTTTGTTGTCGAAACTGAATTTTGCTGTCGAAACTGAACGCACTAGCAAGGTGAGGCTACATGTCGGTCGACTGACTTTTTCATCCCTGGTCAGTCGATTTTGCAGCCGTTGGATATGAAATCAAGGGCATGCGGTTCATCTTCAACCTCCACCCCCCTGAGCCGCCATCCACCACCGGCCAAACAGCAGCCCCCGCCCCGATAACACTCCCCACCGCCGGTCTGCCGCCGTCCCGGCCATCCCTCTAGGCCCCACCGTGCCGAGCTTTTTCTCCGGCGATCCCCACGCCACCGCCCCGCCAACGCCCCGCCACCGCCGGCGACCACCGCCCCCATCCTGAACACTAAGATAGATAGTGGTGTACCTCTCCGCCGAGCCCCCTCCCCACTGCGGCTGGTTCTTCCTTCACCCCCGCGAGCCCACCCCTTGAAAATCGACTGACTCAAAAGTCGATTCAGTCGACTAAAGTGTAGCCAAATTGGAGCAGCATCGCACGCAAGAGCAAGAGCGAGAGCAGCAGCGCAAGCAAGAGCAATAGCAAGAGCAGACCAGGCAGGGGACCGAGAGCAAGATCAGAGCAGTAGCGCGAGCGAGAGCTAAAGCAGCAGCAGCTCCTACTGATGTGGACGTCGCCGCCGAGGGAGCGACGCCATGGAGAAGTGGCCGGCAACACCGCCGTGGATGGAGCCGCGCCGTGTCGGCTCGGGACCGAGCGCCGGCAGCACCGTGAGATCGAATCAAGAAGAAAATGCGGTGATTAGTGTACAACCTCTTTGGTGGCGCCGATTAGGCCGCAGTTTCATCCGAGGAAACGGTGATGATGATGCTCTTTTGGTGGTGCAAGTGAAGATGGCGGTGTGGGAATGGAGGTGGCGCGAAAGACGAGGGGAACATCGGGGCAGCTCCTTGGAGGTGGAGGACGGGGTGGCTGAACCGGCGGGATGATGAGATCGACGACGGATCCTCATCCAGTACGGTGGATGAGGGACGTCGAGGTGTTGCTGTGGACGACATCGTCGGGGAAGAGGATCCGGCTGGGTGGCGGACGGAGCAGGGTGTGGAGTTTCGTCATGGGTTTTCGCGGCCTCGGTGTATGAATGGGTGGGCGGATGGGATGGCAGTGAGGAACCATGGCTTAGAGACGCGCTTGTCCGAAATGTGGGGTAAGTTACGAAGTACCCCCCACCAATTTGAGGCGGTTCTTTCGGTTCAGGAGTACCATGGGCATTTCGTGTGTCGGGATTTCACACGAGGTGGGAGTTTTCGCGCGTGTTGTATTTTCAGAATAGCAAGGCGCGGGTTGAGATGGAGGGAGTTGTCGAAGCACAATGAGACAAAGATATATCTTAAATATTTTGGGCTAACAAGGCGCGGGTTGAAGAGGCGGGAGTTTCATAGCACGATAGACAGAGACTCTAGCTTCAATTTTCGGCATAACAAGGCGCGGCTTGAAATTTCGGAAGAACAAGCTTAACGTGTACCCAAAAAAATACAATTTGCACCTCAACATGCACAACACACACACAAACACCATTTAGACTAGAGTAAGGTACATGTGCATTGCACGCATGAGATTTGGCAACCAAATTATGAATAAATACCACATTATAGCATGCAAGCTTTGAGTCATATATGCATGATGTAGATGTTCGTTTAATTATTATAGTTCATTTCATTCAAAATCATCTAGTTTTTATAAGAAAGCTAATCTATTTTAAGATTCATGGAATTGTGCATTGTAAGAAATAAAGTAAAAACAAATAATGGCAAATCATGTAGAAAAACATTTGGGCAATTCTGATACGGAAGATTCTAGAACAAATAAGAAGTGCTTGTGTTTTGATGTGTGTGCATTATGCTTAAGTTCAACCATGGAGTCTTCTAGATTATACATGTGGTGAAATCTGGTGGAATCTAGATGATATCCAACGGCCAATAGTGCTCAAATTTGCCATTTTGGACCATCGGATTCGCCTCATCCAACGACCATCTTTCAAAGTTAAAGTTACCCGCACATAATATAAAAAAATATATAATATAATATATATATAGGGGTATAGATATAGATATGTGATGCGAAAGACGCCCATCATCTCCAATTAGAATAATGTGTCCATGCACGGATGCGACGTGGCCAAATGATGTATGCCATCGGTATCTCAAATTCAAATCAGTCTGACCTTGTGCAATGTGTATACATTACAACATGATCGTTTCCAAACCACACTGCGCAGATCTCCGTTATATTCATGCATGCATGAGTTTCAAACATCAGGATCTCTTATTCAAATATTTGAATACAACTTTACATTGATTATGACCTCACCTATTCTTTTACACCCACACAGTAGTCTTCTCTTTATAATTGTACCACTAACTTTCTCTCGTGCATGCATGCACACACACTACCAGTCGGCATTATCCATCGCACGCATGCAATCTTTTTCTTTAGGTCGGTCTCCCATGAAGGCACACACCCACACACATCACCCTCTCAATCATATCGGGCATTCTTTATCTCTCACGCGTGCATGCGCAACGATCGATGTTCCTCTATGTATGTGTGTATATAGCTAGGTCTTTCATAGTTTTCCACACAAAGCGATCAATCGATATATCCAGTGAGGTCTCACCCTCTTTCCCACGTCCACATCGATCAATCTATACCTCTCTATATATGATTAACATATATAGCTAATACACCCACATTAATTATATATCCAACGTCCTCCTCTCATCATCCATGCCTTCCGCTTCATCTCTCAGACGCGTGCAGAATGGCGAAGACAGGGGCAGTAAGGGCCCTGCCCCCCCTAACATCACTATATATCGAGGCTAATATGAATGTGATCATTAGAACATTGCTGCTAAAAAGGTTCAATTTCATGAATTGACCCTCCTCGTAAAGGATTAGCAATGCTTGGCCCCCTGGCTCATTTATTTTTCATGGCTCCGCCACTGCGTGCAATGGCGCACGTGTTCGCCCCCTCTCTCCAAATATCGATCTCGCACTTGTGCATTCCTTCATAGTCTCCCTCCACTCGGCCCCTCGCACCATCTTCTAGCCCCCCATCGGATTTTGCCACATGTACAATCTAGCAGACTCCATGGTTGAACTTAAGCATAATGCACAAACCTCAAAACAACAGTGGTTCTCTTTTGTTCTAAAATCTTCCGTATCATAACTGCCCAAACTTTTTTTCTAGTTGAATTGCCATTATTTGTTTTTACTTTATGCTTTACAACGCACAATTCCATGAATCATAAAATAGATTAAGGGCTTCTTTGATTCAAAGGATTCTCAAAGGAATTTTGGAGGATTCTAATCATTAGGAATTTTTCCTATCTTGGTTGTTTGATTCGTAGGATTGTAAACCATAGGAATTTTTCCATATGATTCATTTGCACTAGATTTCATAGGAAACATCCCATCCACTCAAACCTCTTTGAAAGAATTCTGCGTTTTTTCCATGCATAGTCAAACACTCATACAATCTTGTAGGATTCAAGACAACATTCCACTATAATCCCATGTTTTTCCTATTCCCGCGTTCTTAGCTTTCTTATAAAACCTAAGAGGGTGCTTGGATCCAAGGGACTTATTTTAGTCTGACTAAAAATAGTCTCTTTAAGAGACTAAAGTTCCAAGCACCCCTGACTAAAGAGGGGCTAAAACTAGTCTTAAGACTAATTTTTTTAGTCAGGGGTACCCCTACTAAAATGTGGATTAGTCCTCTCTCCCCTCATTTAACTCCTCTCCTTTAGCACGGGCGAGTTCTGGATTGGAGGGTTTGGAGGATAATAAATGCTTATTAACTTGATTTTAGTCTCCTTAGTATTTGGATCCAAGCATGGATGAGGCTAGCATGTTTTAGTCTCACTACTTTTAGTCATGGGACTAAAACGTATCCAAGCACCCTCTAATTGATTTTGAATGAGATGAACTATAAGAATTAAATGGAGGGCTACATCAGGCATATATGACTTAGAGCTTACATGCTATAGTGTGGTATTTATTCATAATTTGGTTGCAAAATCTGATGCGTGCAATGCACGTGTACCATACTAGTACTTCGAGTATGTGAAAAATACGTAAATTAGAATACCAATGGCACGCTACACAGTGTCTCTCTTATAGTTCATGAAGCCACGTGGCACATGTGGAGGCATTGTCGCGACCTCCTTGCATGGATTGATCACAATGACGTGCTGCTGGTTCTAGAAGAATGTACCTGTCCTCCTTGAGCCTATTGGCGGTACATGCACGAAGCAAAGATGTGCACGCACGCCACACACGCACTCATTCCCTCGCACGCACACGCGGGTACACGGGTGGACGCAATTTTGTACCAAGATCCATCCCATGTGATAATTTGACACATGTAAAGTCGTTCACTTCATTGATGGTCAATTAATACAGCACATGCAAATTGAGTGGACATGAGGGCGGAAGAAAGACATTATGACTCCACTGCGCGCATGCGAGTAGTTAAACCGTGGGTTGCTAGTAGTACTTCCATTGGTCTCCTTCGTATTTTGTGCCAATTTTTGATAGTAACATTATATTTACGCATTTGAGCAGTGTAGTACTTGAAATTTATGTTCCGCTAAACTCATCGGGAGCCGTTTTGGGCCTCGAAACCAAAACCATCAATTAATCTTTACCTTGTTCCCATCACATTCAAAAGCCTGCTCACACCTACTAGTACGTACCAAACCTGAACGTGTTCCCACTATGCAGGTATTAGTTCTAGTGCTAGTAGTTAGGTTATAAAAAGGGGAACTACCTATAACCGAAAATTAGTCTGCCTTTCCTCCTCATAAGTCCCTTCATCGCCCATCGTTGCCATGGCCGGTGAGCAGAGCTCTAGGTCAAGAACTACTCGTAACAAGGGAGCGGCAACCAAGGCTGCGAAAAAAAGAGGGCTCGCCGCCACGCAGAGACCTCGAAAGATCTCTCACGGGCAGGCGATGGCTCCCAGGAGCGCCCTAGCCGCGAAGGTGAACATGCCGAGCCGGCGGAGCTGGAGTCATTGTCCCTCGACGGCATGCCCGATCAGCTCAATAAGCACCTCAACAAGCAGAAGGAGTTCATCCAAGGCTTGATGGAGTTGGTGAAGGAGAGCCTTGACGACATGCCCGCTGAGCTCAATCAGCAGGGGGAGTTGACCGCCGGCTTGGTGATGCTGCTGAAGAAGAGCATTGCCTCGGAAAAGAAGGCGACCAGCGAAATCCTGCGACTTCAGGAGGACAAGGCGAAGCTCTGCCACGAGATCGACCTGTTGAAGGAGAAGAACACCGGTTGGAAGAAGCTGCATGAGAATAGTAGTACCTCGATGAAAATGCTGCAGGCCCTCGTCATGGAACAGAAGGAGGAGTTGGCGAAGCTCCGCATCGAGCACCCGGCTGCTGTCAAGGTACGTAATGCCGCCGTGGAATAGATGATAAAGGCTCGCATCGAGAAATCGCGCGTCATGGACAGAATAAAGAAGATGGCGGAGGAGACGCGCAAGGAGATGGAGGTCGTGGAGGCGATGAAGAAGCAGTTACGACTCTGCGGCGAATTAGATCATTTGGGGTGATAATCTTCCTTCTTGTTTTGCTGCTGTGTTTCATCTTTTGCTTTGGGTGTTTCGCCGCACGTGTCACGTTCTCTGCGAGGCATGAAAAGAATAATGGTTTTTTTAGGGAATGAATAGAACAATGCTAAAATGAGATGACTAGCAAATTAGATCATTTTTTATTGCCATATGGCACTGGGCTGCCGTGTTTCTTGCTCCTCCGTCGTAGTACTACTCCAGTGGAAAACTTGAGTATACCGCATGGTTCTTTGCTCCTCCTTGATCAGGTCATCGGCGCATTTATACAAGCAGCCAAATCACAAGGCCCCGCCTTCCAGCAGTAATGAGCCGTCAAATCACAAAGGCCCTCACCTCTCATGAAACCGACCAAGCTAGACTGCCCCGCCCTCTAGCCTTTTAAAAAATGTATACTTTTGTACAACAGTAGTATCGATGGATTGTGCCATGGAGCAAAACTTGAAATTAAGAAAAAAAAGTGGTACATATAGAGACCGCTCGTCGCCAAATTATGCATATAGTACTATTAAAAAGGCTAGTCACAATAATAGTGTCCAGCACAACCCACCCCTCAAATAAAACTAAGCACCCTGGAATTCTTTGACAGAATTAAGCACCCTGAAATTCTTTGACAACTAAACTGCTGACTATATGATGTTGGCCATATATATTGTACGTATATAATGTGAAGAAACGAGTGGTAGTACTATACCAACTAAAAGATGAAATGTAAGAAATACTAGTATGTACGTACTGAAGAGTTAAAGTAACAAGAAGAAACATAACATAGTTCTGCTGGGGGCTCAGCACAACACACCCCTCAAATTAAATTAAGCACACCTGAAATTAAACTTTGCAACTATTCCGGTAGACACTTCATTAGAACCACCATGAGCAACGACACTGCTACCTTACTCGGAGTCCTCGTCCACGTCCTCGATTTCGTCCTTGTCCCTCTTCCTCTTGGCCGATACTTCTTTGCTTGAACCGCCAACTTGGCTGTTGCTCTTCATCCAACCCTTGTAGATAATGAAATAAAGGTAGCCATCCATTGCAGCGTAGTGGATGTGGTCTATATCTAGTACATTCCGCTACCATGCATGACGATGAAACGCGTATGGAGGTTTCTCCAGTTTACCGTACGAAGGATGAACCATGGCTCCTACCAAGGTCAGCATTGAAGGCTGACGAGAGGACACCAGCCAATTCTTTTGGAGGTCGAAGGTGTTGCCTACAACAAGGCCTACCCGACGCAGGACTTCTTTGTCGTTACCAAAGTCTACAGTAACGAATTTGACTAGGTTGCTCTCGAGGAAGTCCTTAAAATCCTGGCACTCAACATCGGCATGGCATATGTGGTAGACCAAGCATAAGTCATGCACGCAAACCTGGATCATGGCGGGCTTCTTCCTCTCTTCGTTCTTTAGATCCTTCTCTCATCCCACGACTGTAGTGTACTCAACATCTAGCCCAGCGACCCACTCATCATCTGAGTCTTCGAACATGCGTCTGAAGCGAGAAAGGCATCCTTTCACCGTCACGGAAGAACGGGTGTAGATGACATCAAACTCATTGCCGATGATGGTTCTAACCTTGTACTCACCGCCGATCGGGGAGATTTGGGACGCCATGGATTTGGGAGGAGGGTTAGGATTACTGGAACTGCCGTAATGTGAATGGACGGGACGACTAGGAGTGAACCGCCGTAGTATTAAAGGACATGCGGGGACGAGTAGGAGCGAACTGCCAGCGTGCGAACGGCAGGGTAGTGGATTTCCATTCTCCCATGATACGGGCTTCCGAGAGCCCTTGGATCTGAGATCGAAAAGTTGCATGGCGTGATTCTAGACCTATGGGTGAATATCCTATCCTGGAGGGTTATTCTGCAAGTTTTCAGCAACTTAGCATGCGACCGTTTGATCTCAGATCCAAGGGCTGCCAGCAGCCCGTATCATGGTCGCGCCTACCACGACCGTCACGTTGCTCGCGCGGTCATGCCCTTGGAGATTTAACACGGTGTGTTAGGCTATCTGATGTTGGCATGTCATACATAGTCATCACCTAGTCACTCATACTACAACAAGGTTGGCTATAAGTGTATTTTTTTACTCCTCTCTATCTCTTTCTTCGTACTCCCTCCATCCCATAATATAAGAATGTTTTTGACACTAGTGTAGTGCCAAAACACTAGTGTCAAAAACGTTCTTATATTATGGGACACAGGGAGTACTAGTATTTATTGCATTTTCCAAGGAGTGACCTCTTCCAATGAAATGGTGTTGCTAAGTTTGCTTCATTTAATTAGCTATAGACTCAAAATTGTCTTTTCACCTTGGTACACGTGCTTAGCACCGTTTCTTCCTTGGGTCACCAAACTAGTCTCTCTCTTCTTGATTAACTTGCCACATCAGACTTTATGCCTATATGGCAAGCTTAAGCACCTGTAGGAGCAAGTAAGGTGCCCGTCTGTTGCACGGAACAATGAAATGCATTGATCGGGGTGTTGTTTATTTTGACAAAGGATGTGGGGGTCATCTCATGTGTAACAGGTATCGATAGGTTTCTTCGGATATTATTTCATCTCTAGAGCTCAAAAACATCCGGGTGAAATAGATAAAAAAGTATCTTTTGCAAACAAAATCGTTCAATTATTCAACCTGCATCCAAAACTTGTGAAGAAATAACTCTTATTGTGCTTTGCAGGAAATGGTTCATCATAAGTCTTTCACTGGTACTGTAGTAAAAATTCATACATGGAAGATTCTAGACTAAACCATAAATGGATACACTTTTATTCATGCGCGATACTCCAATAGAGCAAGATCATGCATGGAAGTCTCCACATGCTTAGATAGCGGATTACATTGAGCGAAGACTAATGATCAACATTTAACTTAGTAATGCATATGTCCAGGTGAACCTCCTTGGAGTCCCCATGCACATTGTTGGGGGGTCAAATAATACCATGTGTGTTCCATGTCCACATCGGCGGGAAGGTCCCAGCTCGGCAGAGTCCAAGTCAGCTTGACGTAGCCCGTGTCACCGCCCACGGACCTCCGAGGGGTAGTAATAGTGAGCACGCACCCATACATCAGCCACGTGTCAGTGTCAGCGTCAGCGGCGTCGCCCCTGACGCACACTACAAAGATGTGGCGGCGGCCAAGAGGAAGACGCTGCCGTCCTCCTCTGAGACTAGCAGGCGGCGCTGATCCTCCAGCGACTCCGGCACGGTGAACGGGTAGCACGTCTCGTACTTGATGTTCTTCGCCAAGGGCCAGTAGTGATCGATGCACGCCTGCGTCAGGTGATGCACGATGTCTGCCAGCGAGCCCCAAAACGGCACCAGGCACTCATAGCAGTAGATGAAGGGCTCCTTGGAGGCATCGACCAGGCCGTCCATGAAACGGGAGTGGCTGTAGGGGATGTTCTGCCAGTTGAATATATGAGCAAGTTACTATGAGATTTACTACAAAATAAATCATGACGGCTATAACAGAGATTAAACTAATCATGCGGACTAGCATAGTAGATGAACAGATCGAGTGGCTGTAGGGGACGTTGCAGCCGCCGAATGGAGCGCGGTAGTAGCCCATGAAGCAGTAGATGGTGCTCCTCCTTGGTCTCTATTCTTATCTCTATCTCTACTACTCTTCTTTGTTTTTTATAATATACTAGTTGTAGTTGTCAAATCGAATAGTACTGCGCCGTCCACTGCACGCCCGGCTGAACACGCCTCCTCGCCTCCATTAAACCCGCATGCAAACCGAGAAACCTACTCCGGACCGCGGGAGGAAATTTGCCGGTTGCCGCGGGAGGGTTATTCTGCAAATTTTCAGCAACTTAGCATGGGACCGTTTGATCTCAGATCCAAGGGCTGCCAGCACCCCGTATCATGGTCGCACCTACCATGACTGTCGCGTCGCATGCGCGGTCGCGCCCTTGGAGATTTAACATGGTGCGTTAGGCTATATGATGTTGGCATGTCATACATAGTCATCACTTAGTCACTCATACTACAACAAGGTTAGCTATAAGGTTGGCTATAAGTCTATTTTTTTTACTCCTCTCTATCTATTTCTTCGTACTCCCTCCGTCCCATAATATAAGAACGTTTTTGACACTAGTGTAGTGCCAAAAATGTTCTTGGGACACAGGGAGTACTATTATTTATAGCATTTGCCAAGGAGTGACCTCTTCCAATGAAATGGTGTTGCTAAGTTTGCTTCATTTAATTAGCTATAGACTCAAAATTGTCTTTTCACCTAGGTACATGCGCTTAGCACCGTTTCTTCCTTGGGTCACCAAACTAGTCTCTCTCTTCTTGATTAACTTGCCACATCAGACTTTATGCCTATGTGGCAAGCTTAGTACCTGTAGGAGCAAGTAAAAGTATGTACAATAGTGCGCTTTACATGGCATTTTTGCATATGTGGAGGAAAGAGAGACAAGGAAAAAGTGGAGAAGTGGGCTCTCATGCAAGACTAGCCTCTACTACATGGTGGAGCATTGGGAGAGGCACCTGTATGGAGGTGGTCAGGAATCAGGAGACTCACGCCGGTCGTAGCGCCGCAGTTAAAATGATAATGGCAAGTCAAATCACGGGGCCCCACCTGTCCAGCAGTAACGCACTGGCAAATCACACAGCCCTATGTTTGCAGCAGCCTACTCCCTCGTCTTCTCGCGTCTCTGTCGAACCAACTAGGCGGAACTGCCCCGCCGCCTACCGCGCAGGAAAAGCCCCGCCCTCGACTTTTAAATAGTATACAGTATACTAATTTTGTATCCATGGATTGCGCCCGAGCCATGGAGCAAAGCGTCTAGAAAATGGCGGTACACATGTACGGAGTATACAGCACGCCCATCGCGTTCGCGTCGCACCCTAGACGGTGGTCGGTCTGGCACGCTGCTCTCCGAATGGAACGTGCGTCATATTGCGTTCGCACACACATGTGGGACGGAAATTGAGAACCGACCATAGGCACACTCCCCGGCCCCGCAAGTCGGCTGACTTAAAAGAAGAGGGAGACGAGCGATAGTACTAGAGAAGTGTTGTACTACGTTGGTGCCTGGACGATCCCTGCAAGACACGGAAGATCAGTTTGTCCGTGCATGTGACCAGACTCCAGCAGACACGCTTGGATTGGATATCGTCTATATATCGTGCAGGCTGTGTTGTACATGGATGTAGTTGTGGTGAGAAATCTAAAAAAAGGTTTTTTGTCATCTCGCAAAATTAGGTGTCATGTGCTTCGGATCACTGCGAGGGTTAAACAGCGACAACTGAGTTGGGCTAGTCATTGGGGGCACATGCACGAACAGTGACTACTCAGCTGCCATCTAGGTCAAGCCGGTTATGTTAATTAGGACATCTATCAACGGACCCCTTTTCTACGAGTTTATCTTTAATTTGAGCTTTGTTCCTCGTCTAGTTTGTTCGTCGGGATTCATGTTGTCTCCTTTGGGTAGTGATGTTAATGTTACGATTTCTTGTCATGTGGCATTTTTCATGTTATATGTTATAATCCGGCGCTTCAGATCAAAATGACGACAATTGCGCCTCCGGGCCACGTGCATGAAGACTTCTCGACAGTCATTGACGAGGTCAAGCCAACTCCTGTAGACAAAAGAAAACTAGTACTACTCCACTATATAGGCAGGAGCCTCCGTGCTTGCTTGCTAGTGTTGCTCTCTTCACACTGTCTCGGCCTCTCCAGATCTAAACACGACAGCGGTGTCCACACACACACTCTCTCTCTCTGCTCACCGCTGGTCACAGATCCAGCCAGATCCTCTCCGTCGGGGAAGGTGAGAAGGTGCAACGTTCACGCAGTCGTCCTCGGCGACGGCTCTTATCCACTGCTAGGCGCGTCCCGATCAGCCTGCCTTGTCGTTCTCTCCCAAGCACCGCTGGCAAGGGAGGGCCTCCGACCCCTTCTTCCTCGCTGTCATAGTGTGGGCAGATCGGGCCTCCCACCGCCCACCTAGCGACATCCCGGCGACCATCAGGTATAACTTCCTTCGAAACCGGCCTTGCTCTACTTCCCGAGCTCCTGACATCACTGCATTTGTATCTTTTACTATTTCTCAGGCCCCCTCGTAGATAGGATCAATCGGCTGTTCGAAAACCACCTAATTTTTTTACGTTTAAGAGGTAAAACTAGTTCATGCACTTGAATCTAGTACTACTTGGTTCAAACAAGGAAGAAAGGGGGTGGGGTGGGGGAGGATTTGTTACCTGAATCTAGGACTTGGTCGAAAGAGGAAATAATGGGGGCGAAAAGTAGCGGAGACTGGCTATCCAAATGGTCTCTAGGTCTAATAGGGAAATAAAGGGAAACGCAGTACAAACTCAATATAAACCCGATCTATTGGTTGAAAAAGGAAAGAAAGTGGGGACTGGGGGACAAGTCAATAGAGTAAGTCCAACACTAGATTTGCTAGCCTCACACGGTATAAGGTGGCTATACCGAACAAAAATGGGACCAACCCAGATATCCTATTCTCATGTTTGTTGCCCCGAGCCACTCTTATGTAGTGCCACTGGTAAAATGTAGCAGTCGCACTGTTAAAAGTAAGGACACGTTAAACAAATGTTGTTTTCAATGTAATGCCTCCAGTAATATGAATCAATGGCACTTCTTTACATGTCCTGCTAAAATTTCCCATTAAGATAAGTTGGTTCTTTTCGTTAGAAATGCAACTGTCCTGGTCCGCCTACTCTCCCGTGCCCAAAGTAATGTCGTATTTAACGGTTGGGATAGTTAATCCTAATGCCCACACTAATATCTAGCAATGCCACTGCTTTAGAAATTGCTACTGTCCTTGTAGGATTGCCATTCAGATAAGGAACATGATTCTTTTCATTTGATGCATGTTTCATCAGTTGTTAGTCACCCTCCTTTTCACCTTTTTTGTGCAAACAAAGATATACATTTCATTCTCGATCTTAGTTGAACTGCATAAACGATATCCAAATTATAGTTGAGCATTCCAGGAGCTTCACAACCAACCTTGATGTTGCTCAATTTTATTGCAACTAATGAAGAAGAAGCTCTGTGGGTTTCATTTTCTGATGGAAATGGAACCGGGGATGGAGCCCTTTTCTTAAAAAAAATTGAAGAAGAAACTGCTAGCTCACGGGACATTACTTCATTTTAGGTGAACTGCACCAAAAGGTCTCATGAATTGAATCATCCATGTTGGTGACTGAAAGAGCCAGCTTCAGCATCCCAGTCTAAGCACCCCCGGCCTCCATCCTTGCGACGCACGGTACACCTCGTTTGCCACCTGCTCGACCCTAGTGTCACTGATAAAATGAAGTAATAATACAGTTAAAATAGAGCGAGTGTCATCTCTATCATTTCATTTCCAATGTAGATAAAGAAAGTGCTTCTCTTTGTTAAAGTATGTTTCATCAACTAGTCCCATTGTTAATGTTTAAGCGTTTCGGCAAACTGGGGTGCTTAATTTTAGTTGATATGTACAAAAATAGAGATTTGAATGTCTCAAGGCGCCTCCTTGTACTACCGCTGTACACTGATGTTCATCACCGGCAGAAGGTGTATCTAGGAGACTTGGGACGATGTCCAGTATGAGGCGTACAGTATGAGGCGTCGCAGGGCCCATCTCGCCCTCACAGCATGGCATACTATGATACTATCGCAATATTTTCTTCTATTTATTTTGTGTGTTTCATCAACTAGTGCCACTATAATGTAATCATGCTTTTTCATTATCTGTGCAAACAGGGTTATTCAGCTGCATTTTGGTGGAACTGCACAAATGTACGCATGGAACCGGCATATATGCAGAGTGCGAGGTGTGCCAAAAAATTACCGACACCAACCATGCTGCATGCACGCATTGGCATCCACCACCACCAGTGGGATGTGTGGCGCTCTCTGTGGACGGATCTTTCTCGGCAGCAAATCCTCTAACCAAATACTAGTAGCTTATATTGGCAGTTTTCTAGGGAGTACTCTTTTTTGAAAGAAGCACCAATCTATTTTTCTTTATTTGTACACTGTGTCACAACTTTGACCCAAAGGTCTAGAGCTATTTTAGGGTGATTGGCGTAGTACTTGGAGACTGATTGTAAGCATGATTTTCATTAGCTGTCACACTGATTGTAAGCATGAGCAGGTGGAAGATTAGGTTAGTGTGAAGCTTACCTTAAACCCTACCTCCGCCGTTGAAATGAGGAGAGCGTCGAGGGAACCGTGGAGAACGGCGGGGAAGCGACGTCGCGCCATCCGGCCTCCTCTTGCGGTGGGAGAATGAATACTCCTGTGGCTCCGGCTGGCTCTGCACCCTCACGAACGGCACAGCATACTCGATCTATTCGTTATCCTCTAGGTGCTCGACCTTCGACCTATACGCCCACCACCTTCGCCTGACTGTCGCCTCGGGCGAATCTGTCTCCTCCATCGCCCATAGGAGATACTCGATGAACTCGGAGGACTGCGGCATGACTGCCACCGAGGAGTACATGTACATCGCCGCCCTCATTGCCGTCGTCTCGCTCTTTCGCATACATTGCCACATGGCCTGCACCGTCCTCGAAATCTCCCACTCATTGTCAAACCAACTAAGGATCTCCTTCAACCTGGCTAACTTTGCCTGGTCGCCGCTAGTGATCTGCCTGATTCGCTGCTGCATCCTCTCCATAGATGTCCTTCTGAGTGGTCCAGTGCTAGCTTTGGAAGATGGGAGGAGAGACGGTGGTCTTGCAATAGAGAAGAGGAAGAGGCGAGATGGTGGTTTTGGAATGGAGATGATGGAGAGGAGAGGAGGTGGTTTTGGAATGGAGATGATGGAGAGGAGAGGAGGTGGTTTTGCAATGGAGAAGATCAGAAGAGGGAGAGGCGAGACGGTGGTTTTGGAATGGAGATGATGGAGAGGAGAGGAGGTGGTTTTGCAATGGAGAAGAGGGAGAGGAGCGTGCGGCAGCAATTTAGGATTGGGCGAGAGGGCCGACGCGCTGTGACTGGATCAAAATCAAAATCAATTTACCCTTCAATTAAGAAAGCGACCCAACATTAACTAGTCTCCCTTTTATTCTGGGTCATAATTGACCATGATTTTCACACATAAAATATATGTTATACGTTGCAAAAATAATATAATTTGAAAGTACATTCAGATACGAACCAAACGATACAATTTTTGGTGACATGCATTCACATTTTGCTTGTCAAATACAGTACATGGTCAAACTTTGACCCAAAATACGCAAAACAACAAAAAAAATCCAAGACCAGCCCGCTCTTCCGCTCTTCTCCTCTTAAACCACCGCCGCTCCTCTCCTGTTCCAATCTAAATCCAGCGCCGCTCCTCTCCTCTTCCATTTCAAAACCACCGCCCCTCCTCTCCTATTCCAATCCAAAACCAGTGTCGCTCCTCTCCCGTTCTAATCCAAAACCAGCGTTGCTCCTCTCCTCTTCCATACAAAAACCACCTCCGGCGAGTGAAGGTGTTGTGGATAAGTAGATCGATGGAGGAGTACAACCGATACATGAGGATCGCAGACGGCGACCCTGTGAAGCTAGCTAGGATGTTGGAGATACAGTCTTGGTTTGACAACAAGGACCAACTAGCGGCGACGGTGACATCCATGGCCAAATATCTGCAACAGAGCGAAAAGGCGGCGATACTCCCGGAGGGAGTCGCGCCGGAGTACATAGAGCTGCTCCTCTGGGCCATGGAGCAAATAGATTCACCGAATCCGATCGTGACGGAGCGGTGGTGGGAGTATCGATCCTAGATGGAGCTTCCACCAGAGATTGAAGGATCGAGCATCTACAGGGTGCCGTTTGTGAGGGTGTCCTGCCAGAGCGAGCCGGTGGAGTCTTCGTCGACCGAACCCAACTGCAAGAGGAGAAAAGCAGTTGGCTCGATGATGCTTCCCCGCCATCGTCTCCCTCGTCGTTCACATCGTCTCACGGGGCGGCTGTGTGCCGCCGAGGAATAGTAGGGGGCTCTCCCCCCCCCCGGCCCAATAGTCGGGCAGGTTGTGAATTTTCAGGAGGAGCTTAGGGTTGTCAGTATTTGCAGGTTGTGAATTGTGTTTTGTGTTGTGTATTTTGAGAGTACTTTCAGATATAAATATCTTTTGAATTTCAGATTTGCAGTATTGAGCATATGAAGAATTTTATGAATTCTAGAGATCTATTTTTAGCACTTAAAAAAATGTAGTTTCATAGGAGTATAAAAGTGCAGACAATGTGATTCTCAGAGAAGAAACTGCAAGTTTCAGTTTCAGATAAGAAACTGCAAGTTCAGTTTCAGATAAGAAACTGCGACTTTCAGAGGCAGAGCATTTATATTAACATGGCCTTTTCAAACAGGGTTAACATCATGTTGGAAGTTTTATTCATTGTTGAAAATGGAACTACCAGCCAGTTAATAGCAGGCTGATCAACATTCATGCATAGCACATCTTCATATGATGCACAGTCAAAATGCCCACACAATGTCGAGTGTGCGAAACACAGAGAAAACGAGGGATGAAGTTTTGGCAAGTGTTGGACGTGGTTTTGGGCTGCCCCGTCTAGGCTTTCATTTTTAACATGCACAGCCCACGACCTCGGATGGGAGGGCCTGTTTGTATTTTCTTAGGGTCGTCATGTATCGACCGGCCTATGGACCTCCCATCCGAGGTTTTATTTTTGGCAGCCCAATAAATGTATTTTTTTTGAAGAAAACGCAGAGGTCTGTTCTATTTTTCTATATAAGAATAGGAACGCCAGGTCCAACTTATGTTTCCCTTCTAACTATATTATATATATTTAAATTATTTTATATGTTATTATATATTATTTTTATTGTCATCATATATTTAACAGATACTTACATATGTAAGAAAACAATATCCCACATCTTATTAACTTATAAAAATAATTTCTTGGGTTGTTTTGGCACGAAAATCCTAGTGATTGTGTACAAAAGCTTGGTAAGATTTAAGGACGGATGTAATAATATCACTTATTATTTAAATATATTTATAACAAAATGCTCAGCCCCTTTTTATTTTTTGATAACATTGCTGGCCCAACCCAACATTATAATTAGAATCAGCCCAGCAAAATCGTGTATTTCGAGAAAGTGCAAATGGCCTGTAATTTTTTAGGAAATAAAAAAAATGGGCCGCATGGACACTACATTATTTGTTCACCCAACCCAGCTAATGGCTGTAATTCAAAAAAAAAAGATCAAATTGACTGTAAATTCTACCGCGCAAAAAAAAGACTGTAAATATTGAAAAAATGGGTTGAATACGTGCCACATTTTTGGAGGCTGAAATGTGGGCCAATAGGTCAGAGCCAACGCAAGTTGTTGTCAATTTAGTCAACAAATGATTCTGATATGTTAGCCGTTGGATTTACATCCAACAACCAGCATCCATCTTCAATCTCTCATCTTCTTCCTCCAGCGCCGTCGGGACCACCTCCCGTCTCCTGTTGCTAGTAGCTCTACTTAGCACGCTTCGCTATAAAGCGCTACTCCACCATTGGCCAGGCCATCCCTCCACCCCTCCACACCTCATGTTCTTCTCCACCGACTGCCAAACCACACCGCACTAGAACCAGTTAACCCTCGTACACCTCTCCGTCTGCGACTCTACTCCCGCGTCTTCCCATCTCCGGCTCGTTGCTGTCCGGGGCCTCGCCATCGTCCACCACCTTGGATGCGCTCGGTACGGCGTGGTCCACATGGTCAACGAACGACACCATCGGAAGTAGACTGTTCGTGGAAAGGCTGACAGCTGGGTCCATGACCGCACACAAGGAAATGCCTCCTTATTACGCGCAAAATAATGATTCCTCTGTTGGAAATATGCCCTAGAGGCAATAATAAAAGTATTATTATATTTAAATGTTCATGATAAATGTCTTTTATTCATGCTATAACTGTATTATCCAGAAATCATAATACACGTGTGAATACTTAGACCACAATATGTCCCTGGTGAGCCTCTAGTTGACCAGCTCGTTGTGATCAACAGATAGTCATGGTTTCCTGACTATGGACATTGGATGTCGTTGATAACGGGATCACATCATTAGGAGAATGATGTGATGGACAAGACCCAATCCTAAGCATAGCATAAAAGATCGTGTAGTTCGTTTTGCTAGAGCTTTGCCAGTGTCAAGTATCTCTTCCTTCGACCATGAGATCGTGTAACTCCCGGATACCGTAAGAGTGCCTTGGGTGTATCAAACGTCACAACGTAACTAGGTGACTATAAAGGTGCATTACAGGTATCTCCGAAAGTAGCTGTTGGGTTGACACGGATCGAGACTGGGATTTGTCACTCCGTATGACGGAGAGGTATCTCTGGGCCCACTCGGTAATGCATCATCATTATGAGCTCAATGTGACCAAGGTGTTGGACACGGGATCATGCATTACGGTACGAGTAAAGTGACTTGCCGGTAACGAGACTGAACAAGGTATTGTGATACCGACGATCGAGTCTCGGGCAAGTAACGTACCGATTGACAAAGGGAATTGCATACAGGGTTTGATCGAATCCTCGACATAGTGGTTCATCCGATGACAACATCGAGGAGCATGTGGGAGCCATCATGGGTATCCAGATCCCGCTGTTGGTTATTGACTGAGAGCGTCTCGGTCATGTCTGCATGTCTCCCGAACCCGTAGGGTCTACACACTTAAGGTTCGGTGACGCTAGGGTTATTAGGAAGACTAGTATGTGACTACCGAATGTTGTTCGGAGTCCCGGATGGGATCCTGGACGTCACGAGGAGATCCGGAATGGTCCGGAGGTAAAGATTTATATATGGGAAGTTGTCAAACGGACACCGGGAAGTTTCGGGGTCATACCGGTATTGTACCAGGGCCACCGGAAGGGTTCCGGGGGTCCACCGGGAGGGGCCACCCCTCCCGGGGGGCCACATGGGCTGCATGGGACAGGGAGCCAGCCCCTGGTGGGCTGGCCGCACCCCCCTCCCTTGGGCCCATGCGCCTAGGGTTGAGGGGAACCCTAGAGGGGGCGCCCCCCTTGACTTGGGGGCAAGCCACCCTCTCCCCTCTCCCCTAGGCCGCCCCCCCCTAGATGGGTTCTAGGGGGCCGGCCCCCTTCTCCCTTCCCCCTATAAATAGAGGGGTGAGGGGAGGGCAGCCATACCACCCTCCAAGGCGCAGCCCTCCCCTCCCCAACACCTCTCCTCCTCCATTGTGTGCTTGGCGAAGCCCTGTCGGAGTACTGCCTCTCCACCATCACCACGCCATCGTGCTGCCGGTGGAGCTGTCTTCCTCAACCTCTCCTTCCCCCTTGCTGGATCAAGAAGGAGGAGACGTCTCCCGTCCCGTACGTGTGTTGAACGCGGAGGTGCTGTCCGTTCAGCACTTGGTCATCGGTGATTCGAATCACGTCGAGTACGACTACATCATCACCTTGCAAGCTTCCGCACGCGATCTACAAGTGGTATGTAGATGCAAACTCTCTCCCTTGACTCGTTGCTTAGATGAACTCATAGATGGATCTTGGTGAAACCGTAGGAAAAAATTTAATTTTCTGCAACGTTCCCCAACATCCTCCACCTGACATCTGGGACCCACCGGAAGGGCCTCAATATTTCGCGAAAAAACGTGCCGCCCGCTGACTTGTCGGACCCACCAGCTATCTTCGCATGCAAGGAAGTGCCTCCTTATTACGCACAAAAAAATGAATACTCCCCCTGCCAGTTGGAACCCAGCATACTGGGAGGCTGACTTGTGGGCCTACAAAGTTGATGTGGACGGAGGGCTTTGTCAACTTAGTCAATATGAACGATTCTAGCTCCTGTTACCGTACGATGTTCATCCAACGGTCGTAGTGCTTCTTCAACCTCTGGTCTTCTTGCTCCAGTCGCCCAAACCAGCGTCGGTCGTGCCGCGTGCTCCTGCCTCCCGTGGCCGGCTGTGATGCCGTGGAGGCCTCACCGCCCCCTACTACTCCCACCGCTGGCCAGGCCATCCCTCTACTCACCCACACCCCCTGTTATTCTACGGCGACAGCAGCCTCACACCGCAGCCGAACCAGTGAACCCTCGTACTCCTCTTCGCGTGGGCATCCACTGCTGCATCTTCCCCGGCTCCGAGTCATCCCCTTCCTAGGCCTCGCCGTCATCCACCGCCGTGGTGCTCTCGGCGCGGCGTGGTCAACGTGGTCAAGGAACGACTTCCATCGGACGTGGACTGTATGTGGAGAGGCTGACAGCTGGGTCCACGGCCGCAGCAAGGAAGTGTCTCCTTATTACACACAAAATAATGATTCCTCCACCTGACAGCGGGGACCCACCGGACGGGCCACTGTATTTTGCAAAAAAAACATTTCCCCCTGACAGCTGGGACCCACCAGCTACATCTTCAAACGCAAGGAAGTGCGTCCAGGCAAAAAAAACGATTCGCCCCCTGACTGCTAGGACCCACCAGCTACATCTTCACATGCAAGGAAGTACGTCCGGGCAAAAAAATGATTCGCCCCCCGACTGCTAGGACCCACCAGCTACATCTTCGCACGCAAAGGAAATGCGTCCGGGCAAAAAAACGATTCGCCCCTTTAACTGATGGGACCCACCAGCTACATTGTCGCATGCAAGGAAGTGCCTGACAGTCGGGACCCACCTGGTCGAAGCGTACGAAGCATTGTCATTCTGGTCGCGAACATGTACGTACATGCTGGTCGTTGTAAAGGCGCGCACGTGTCGTAGTAGAGGCGCGCATGTAGCATGTACACGTACGTACAGCGGCCAGGGTGCAAGAAAGAAAATACGGCCACGTACGTACATACGGGTAGGGTCTCGAACGCCTACTCGCGCATACGTATGGCCATGTCTCATGTACATGGCTGGGTCGGAACAGAGAAACAGCGTCATCGTCGTGTTCATGGGGAGCCAACCAGCTGGGTCGGAACGGAATGCGTGGTCGTGTTCATCGGGAGGGCTTGGACGGAACAGGCGATGGAAACGAGGCCTGGCGTACCGCACAACGGATGAAACATACCTCCTACATTCGGAACGGGGTCCTGTTGATCGGGAGGGGTGTGGTGTACCATAAAATGGAGGAAACAGACCTGTTACGGTCGAAACGGGGGTCCTGTTGATCGGGAGGGGTGTGGCGTACCGCAAAACAGAGGAAACAGACTTGTGTTGGAGCGCTACGGTCGAAACAGGGGTCCTGTTGATCGGGAGGGGTGTGGCATACCGCAAAACGGATGAAACGGACTTGTGTTGGAGCGCTACGGTCGAAACGGGGGTCCTGTTCATCGGGAGGGGTGTGGCGTACCGCAAAACGGGACTCCACGGGATACAGTTCATCTCCATCGTCGACCTCCTCCATCCTCCACGGGCTACCGTCGACCTCCTCCAGCCTCCATAGGCTCCTGTTCATCCAGCCTCCACCGCGCGCTACTCCACCGGCTACTGTTCAACCACCCCTCCACCATCTATTGTTCATCCAGCCCTCCACACCACGGGGTCATGTTCAACCACCACTAGTATAAAAAGGGTCAAACGTGAAGCACATTAGTGCCGGTTTGTATTTGAGCCGGCACAAATGTATACATTAGTGTCGGTTCCAACGGCTAGCCGGGCCGCTCTCATTAGTACCGGTTCGTGGCTAACCTTTAGCACCGGTTCGTGCCACGAACCGGTACTAATGAGAGTGGTGGCAGGAAGTTGTCAGTCTGGGCCCCCTCCAGCACCTTTAGTACCGGTTCTTGGCACGAACCGGTACTAAAGGTCGTCCTACATAAACCCTTCGTCCACCCGAGCTCGCTCTGTTCTTCCCCTTTCCCCTCTCCTCTCTGTTCTTCCCCTCTTCCTCTCGAGCTCATCACACATTTTGCCCAAAATTTGTCAAGATTTGAAGGCCCCCATCCATTCAAATGATCACAAAGGTTAGCAACTTTGTCCTTTCATCTCTCATTGCTAGATTAGCTCTTGCAATGCTTTATATAGTTATTAATTTGTGAGTTTAGTAATTTGGGAGGAAATATATATATGTGCTAGTATTTGATTTATATGCAATTTGAGGTCAAAATAACACTTAGTTTGCATATGTAGGTGTGTTTACTTAGTGCCTTCTAAATCTCTGTCGTAACCACCGTCGATCGCCCGCACCGTCCCGTCGCCGGCACCACCTTGTGGTGAGCCTCTTGTTCATGAAATTTTATATAAAAAATTGATGTTTGTGTGATTTGGATATATAGTTACTCGTATAATAATTATCTTACCCGTACGTTGTTTGTTATACATAGTGCCATGGTTTTGATATCCGTCCCCGTCGGCCCTCGTCCTTGTTATGATTCGGATGTGGTATATTCTCTTTTAAAACTATTTGTTGCATTTCGTGTTTATGACAAATTATGCCCATCAAGTTGACATAGATATTTTTATCTAGGAGGTATGTGAACCGGAAATTCCAACCGACCCTATTGTCGAGAGGTTAAATTTAGTTGAAAGAGAAAACGAGTACTTGAAAGAAAAATTGAAAAGAATTGAGGGGGAGAAGATGGAATTGGAGTTGCATGTTGCCGATGTCGTCGATGATCACAAGATCAAGATGGAGAAAATGCGCTTGAAGATTAGAAAGATTAGAAAATATGCCATCGATAGTGAGGCTTGGTATCATTATGCTGTTGGATCAATTGTTACCTTAGTTGCGATCTTGATCGCATTTGTTGTTGCATTTAAATGCTTTAGCTAGAGAGTTATTTGTTTGTTGCATTTAAGTGTTGTATGAACTTTATGTATGAACTTGTATTAATTTGGTCTATTCGGTGTTGTGTAATGAAGATGAGCCGGCAATGGATGTACGATGACCGATGCTCTCCCCAGTTCGTTGAGGGCGTGCATACTTTTCTGCTTGCGGCTGAGGCAAACAAGCGGGCGGATGGTTTTATGCCTTGTCCATGTGCTGGCTGTAAGAATGGTCGCAATTACTCTACGTCAAGAACCATTCACGTCCACCTGTTTGAGTCCAGTTTCATGCCCCACTATAATGTTTGGACCAAGCACGGAGAAAGAGGGGTTATGATGGAAGACAATGAAGAAGAAGAGGACGACGACAGCTATCCTGGCCATGGGTTCCCTGAATACGATGATACAACAATGGGGAAGAAGCTGAGCCGGTAATGCGGGAAGAAGCTGAGCCGGCAATGCGGGAAGAAGCTGAAGAAGAGGCATCAGATGAGCCCGTTGATGATCTAGGTCGGGCCATTGCCGATGCAAAGAGAAACTGCGCAAGTGATTTGGAGAAGAAGAAGTTGCAGCGCATGTTAGAGGATCACAAAAAATTGTTGTACCCGAATTGCGTAGGTGACAAGAAAAAGCTGGGCACCACACTGGAATTGCTGCAATGGAAGGGAGAGAATGGTGTATCTGACAAGGGATTTGGAAAGTTGCTGGTAATGATAAAGGATATGCTTCCAAAGGACAACGAATTGCCCGAGAGTACGTACGAAGCAAAGAAGGCTGTCTGCCCTCTAGGGTTAGAGGTGCAGAAGATACATGCATGCCCTAATGATTGCATCCTCTACCGCGGTGAGTACGAGGATTTGAACGCTTGCCCGGTATGTGGTGCATTGCGCTATAAGATCAGCCGCGATGAGCATGGTGATGTCGAGGGCGAGCGCCCCAGGAAGAAGATTCCTGCCAAGGTGATGTGGTATTCTCCTATAATACCACGGTTGAAACGTTTGTTCCAAAACAAAGAGCATGCCAAGGCGATGCGATGGCACAGAGAAGACCGTAAGAAAGACGGAAAGTTGAGAGTACCCGCTGACGGGTCGCAGTGGAGAAAAATCGAAAGAAAGTACGGGAAGGAGTTTGCAGATGACGCAAGGAGCGTATGGTTTGGTCTAAGCGCAGATGGCATTAATCCTTTTGGGGAGCAGAGCAGCAACCATAGCACCTGGCCTGTGACTCTATGTTTGTATAACCTTCCTCCTTGGTTGTGCATGAAGCGGAAGTTCATTATGATGCCAGTGCTCATCCAAGGCCCTAAGCAACCCGGCAACGACATTGATGTGTACCTAAGGCCATTAGTTGAAGAACTCTTACAACTGTGGAATGGAACAGGTGTACGTGCGTGGGATGAGCACATGGGGGAAGAATTTGACCTAAAGGCGTTGTTGTTCGTGACCATCAATGATTGGCCTGCTCTCAGTAACCTTTCAGGACAGACAAACAAGGGATACCGCGGATGCACGCACTGTTTGGATGATACCGACAGTATATATTTGAATAGTTGTAAGAAGAATGTGTACCTGGGACATCGTCGATTTCTTCCGAGCAGGCATCCCGTAAGAAAGAAAGGCAAGCATTTCAAAGGTGAGGCGGATCACCGGACGAAGCCTCGCCACCGTACTGGTGCTGATGTACATGATATGGTCAAGGATTTGAAGGTGATATTTGGAAAGGGTCCTGGCGGACAACCTGTTCCAAAGGACGCTGACGGACGCGCACCCATGTGGAAGAAGAAATCTATATTTTGGGACCTGCCATATTGGAAAGACCTAGAGGTCCGCTCCGCAATCGACGTGATGCACGTGACGAAGAATCTTTGCGTGACCCTGCTTGGCTTCTTGGGCGTGTATGGGAAGACAAAAGATACACCTGAGGCACGGGAGGACCAGCAACGTATGCACGGAGAAGACGGCATACATCAGGGTCATGCAAGCTACGCTCTTACCAAAGAAGAGAAGGAAATCTTCTTTGAATGCCTGCTCAGTATTAAGGTACCGTCTGGCTTCTCGTCGAATATAAAGGGAATAATAAACATGGCAGAGAAAAAGTTCCAGAACCTAAAGTCTCATGACTGCCACGTGATTATGACGCAACTGCTTCCGGTTGCATTGAGGGGGCTTCTACCGGAAAACGTTCGATTAGCCATTGTGAAGCTATGTGCATTTCTCAATGCAATCTCTCAGAAGGTAATCGATCCAGAAATCATACCAAGGTTACAGAATGATTTGGTGCAATGTCTTGTCAGTTTCGAGTTGGTGTTCCCACCATCCTTCTTCAACATCATGACGCACGTCCTAGTTCACCTATGCGAAGAGATTAACGTTTTGGGTCCTGTATTTCTACACAATATGTTCCCCTTTGAGAGGTTCATGGGAGTCTTAAAGAAATATGTTCATAACCGTGCTAGGCCAGAAGGAAGCATCTCCAAGGGCCATCAAAATGAGGAGGTCATTGAGTTTTGTATTGACTTTATTCCTGACCTTAAGCCGATTGGTGTTCCTGAATCGCGGCATAAGGGCAGACTGGATGGAAAAGGCACGCTAGGAGGGGAACAAATAATATGTATGGACGGACATTCTCTCACTGAAGCACACTACACAGTTCTACAGAATTCCGCCTTGGTGGCTCCGTATATGGATGAACACAAGAATTTGCTACGCTCCAAACACCCGGAGCGGTCTGATGACTGGATTACACGTGAACAAACCAGGAGTTTCGCCAGCTGGTTGCAGACACGTACCATGCATGACACCTCTATTGAAGATGACCTGTACTTGCTGTCCCAGTTACCATCTTCGAATATAATGACTTTCAAAGGGTACGAGATAAATGGTAATACATTTTACACGATCGCCCAAGATAAGAAGAGCACCAACCAAAATAGTGGTGTCCGCTTTGATGCAGAAACCAAGACGGGAAAGGAAACATATTATGGTTATATACAGGACATATGGGAACTTGACTATCGACGTGGTTTAAAGGTCCCTTTGTTTCGGTGCAAATGGGTCAATATGACACGAGGCGGGGTAACGGAAGACCCGCAGTACGGAATGACAACAGTGGATCTCAACAATCTTGCGTATGCAGACGAACCATTCGTCCTAGCCAATGATGTGGCACAGGTTTTCTATGTGAAGGACATGTCTACCAAGCCAAGAAAAAGAAAAGATAAGGAAGCGAATGCATCGTACGATGAGCCAAAGCGGCACATAGTTCTTTCTGGAAGAGAAACATCGTGGGAGTGGATGACAAGACAGACAAGTCAGAAGATTATGAAAAGTTTGATGAAATTGCTCCATTCACAGTGAATATTGACCCGAGCATCCCGTTAAATGATGAAGATTTTCCATGGTTACGGCGCAAAGGGACACACGCGAAGAAAAAGTTTCACACCCAAAGATCTGGGATGTGATCGGCTTCACTAGCTATCATCACTTTCTTCTGTGTTTCGCACCCAGAGGGGAATCTCTGTAATAGTTAGGGTAGTTATGTGTTTTGGCATTTGAAACGCGAAGAAATTTTATGTGCAAACAAATTCACACTAATTTCAAATAATTCAAAATTTAAACTATTCAAATTTGAAAACTACGGGCACTAACAGAAAGTTTGTAATTTTTTGTACCTAAAGAGGCTGTGTCAGCCTCCGGTCAGGCTATGGCCCCACCATCACCATTTAGTGCCGGTTCGTACCACGAACCGGTACTAATGAGGTTGTGTCAGGTAAGGCTGGGGCCCCACGAGCACCTTTAGTACCGGTTCATGGATGAACCAGACGTAAGCTGTTTTTTAGTCCCACCTCGCGAAGTGAGAGGGACTAGGAGCGGTTTATAAGCCCTGAGTGCAGAGACGATGAAGAAGAGGATCAATGCTCACGTTGCTTAGCTTCAAGCCTTCAGGAATACGGTAGACTGCACGGAGCTATGCGCAGTGCAGTTTACACTATTCCGAAAGGCTTGAAGCAAATTAACGAGCATTGCACCTCTTTTTTATTTTTAGTAACTTATTACAACTCCAGACTTCTTCTGTTATGGCAAAAACTAATTGCACGTCGACATTTCTTTTTTTTAAGTTATAACTCCAGACTTTGACCATCAAGTTTTGCAGAAAAGAAAAATAGCAGAAAAGAAAGAAAAACTATAGCTGAAAAGAAAAAAACTATATAAAAAAACTACTCAAAAATAAATAGAAGAAAATAAATATAGAAAAAAAGAAAAAACTACTCAGAAATAAATAGAAGAAAAAATAAAGCTGAAAAGAAAAAAAATTATTTGCTATTTTTCAATCGTTTACAAAATGACCGTGAAATTGAAAATCACTACAAAATGAACTCTGAAAATGTTGAATTTTGGCAAACTAGATGAAAAACTACTCACAAATAAATAGAAGAAAATAAATATAACAGAAAAGAAAAAACTATACAAAAAACAACGCAAAAATAAATAGAAGAAAATAAAGCAGAAAAGAAAAAAACTATAAAAAAAATTGGGGCACTGCCCTGTGGGCCTGATAGGCCACAGGTGTGTAATTACAGGCCTTAAAGGCCCAGCAGACTCACAGGGCAGCGCGCAGAGTTTAGGCCCACAAGCCTGCTATACAGAGGAGTTCGAAGTGGTAGCCGCGGCTGGGTTTATAAGCCAGTGCGGCTGCCCTTCGCCCGGCGATGTGGGACTAAACTTTGGGGTGGCAGCGCGAGGCCTTTAGTACCGGTTGGAGCCACCAACCGGTACAAAGGGGGGGCCTTTAGTACCGGATTGTGCCACCACCCGGTAGTAAAGGGGGTCGCTTCCCGCCGCTTGGGCTAGCCAAAACTGGCCTTTAGTACCGGTTGGTGGCACAAACCGGTACTAAAGGCCCCTCCTATATAAATAACACTTGCGAAAATTTCATTCTCCCTCTGTTTCTGTCGTCTCCGTCGCCGTCGCCGCCCCCGTCCCCGTCGCCTCCCTCGTCTTCGTCGCCGCCCCCGTCCCCGTCGCCGCCCCCGTCCCCGTCGCCGCCCTCGTCTCCGTCGCCGCCCCGGGCCCGTCCCTGTCGCGTCGTCCTCACGTCGCCGCCCCGGCCCGTCACCGCCCCCGGCCGTCGCCTCGCCGTCGCCGTCGCCCGCTGTGAGCTCTCCCCCTCTAACCCCTCTCCCTCGCCCCTGGCGGCCACCATGGGCGCCGCCCCTCCCCGAGCCCATACACACACACACAAGCATGATGAACACACACACACACACACACACACATATGTATGAATTAATGCATGTATATATTAGTATATACGTATTTTGTATGTTTAATTAGTTTAGATTATTTAGATTATTATTTTTTCACTATTATATATGTATGAATGCATGTTAGATGGATATAATTAGTGTTTAATTAGTATGGAAATTTTTTATATAATGTTGTTTTTCAGTTTTTTAATGGATGTATAGAAGTTGTGTTTTCTGTTTTTAGTGTTAGATGCTTAATTTGTATGAAATGGTATATAGATTTTTGAAATAGTAGAAATGTTAGAAATTTTAGTTATCAAAATCCAATCATTAAAAAAATGTTACTTTTTTCGGGCATATATTTGTTCTCGACGATGCCCGGCCCGCATCCTCGCCGTCGACCCGTCCGCAACGACGTCCAGCCGACCCATGTCTGGGACTGGGCTCCGCCGGGCTGGCACTAGGAGGTGCTGCCTGGAGGGGCGCGCCGCTTGATGAGGAACCCGGCCCCGGGTCCCGTCGTCGACCCTGATCTCGTTTGGTGGCGTTCGCGTGGGCCAGTTTCGGTGCGGAGGGACCCGGCCCCGCCGGAGGTGGTACATCGCCGTGTCAGGGAGGAGGACGAGCACGTCCATCGCTACATGGTTGCGTTAGAGGGCGGCAGGTTCTCCAATACCTGGCAGTATCTTCGGGGATCTCACTTCAGCTATGATCCTGTGAGGGTTCCTTCTCTTTGGGTGTCCACCACCCGCGCCGCAGGAACCGCGAGTGTCCTAGATTCTTCTGTAGTATTCGATCTTTAATTAGCTAGCCAGTGATGTACTATTCAATATTATATATTATTCGAGACGATGTATTCGAGATTATATCTATTATTCTAGACGAAGTATTCGAGATTATATCTATTATTCGAGACGATGTAATTTGAATACTAAATTGTTTTATATTTCTTTTGGATTAGTTAAATAAAAGCTATGGCAGACAATACCGACAGAGAGGGAGAACAGACCATGTTCGATATGATACGCGGGCCAGATGATGATCAGAATGAAGAAGATTATGACGGCTCCGAATTTCTAAACAACACCGGAGAGGGTGATATGATATTCGATCGCGACGACCGAATTGATGAAGTCATGAACTACGATTATGACGATGACGAAGAACATGTTGATCCTGAAACAACAAAGACCGGCGAGGTATATATATTTATATAAGCAGGTATCTGGTGATCATCACATGTTTTAAATGACTTGAAGATATATTAACGAATCGATCTTTGTTCTTTCAGCCATCCGGATCGAGCAAATCTTCAGGCAAAAGGACGAAACGAGGCCCGAACAAAAAGTTGAAGGAGGGCGTAAAGTACAATATCGAGGCAGTCAGACCTAATGGCGAACCATTAGCGCCTAAGAAGATTGCGGACAAGTTCGTTCGTCAGTGCGGAGTTCTTGTGAAGGACCAACTCCCGATCTCCCTTCAAGAATGGAGAGAGCCAGCAAAAGACAAAAGACAAAAAGGCAAAGAGGACGCTGCTCCACGTCCAGATGTTACTTTTGTCGACAAGAATCAAAAAGATCTGCTTTGGGATACTCTCATGGAACATTTCACCCTACCAGATCATTTCACAGAAGCAGATGTGCAGAAAGTCAAGGACGCTGCTCTTAGGAAGATGGCGGTTGCATTCAAGAACCACAAGAATCGTGAATGGGACAAGTACGTCAAGGGAGGAAGGAAGACTCCAGTATTCGAGGGAACACTAGAGAACCAACGTGCTCATTGGGACGATTTCGTGAAATTCAAGGATTCGGAATTAGCTAAGGAACGGTCGAGAATAAACAAGAAGAATGCCGAAAAAAAGGATAAGTTCCATAAGCTGGGGCCAGGTGGCTATGCGGTGGCAATGCCTAAGTGGGATAAGTCTGAGAAAGAGATGGAGGATGCAGGTGTCACTCCGGTTACTAAGAGCTGGCCCCCCAGGTGCAGGACTTGGTTCTATGCGCATGGGGGGGAGTTGGACCCGAAGACAGGCAATGTTTCGACGAAGGCAAGTCTGAAGGGAGCCGACGATGCGATACTTGTTGCAATAGAAGAGGCACGATCGGGGGTGTTCCAGCCCAACAGAGAGAACGACGAGCTTACGCGTGCCCTGGGAAATCCTGAACACCCGGGAAGAACACGAGGCATGGGCGCTATTCCGTGGTATGAGGGGTTTTCAGACTGGAACACCGACTACAGAACCCGTGCGAGAAAGAAGATTGCGGAGGAGAAGAAGAGGAAGATGGAGGAGGAGCAGAGGAAGCGGGACTATGAACGCCTTCAAGGCCTAGAAGCAAGTCAAGCGGAATTGGCAGTCAAATTCCAGCGGCAGCAGGAGCAGATCGACTCACTTACCCAGCAAAGGGGGTCTCAGCAGCTGCAGCAGCTAGCGGATGATCCAGCATTGGATAGCACCGACCCATCCATGCCGAGAAGCAGCGTGGGTTCCGCCCCCGGACGACGCAATGCTGGGTAGATACCCCGTGGATGACATCACGGAGAACACTAACTGCGAGCTACACGTCAAAATAACGAACATATCCATGAAGGTGGCGGACGCCGTTGCTTTTACAAATCCCCCCGAGGCAACCTTCCATTGCAACCCGATTCCAGCGGGCTATGCTCGTGTCTTGGTTGATGAGGTGGTGGACCCACCATATTCGGAGCTACAGCTTGACATTCCTGGAGGTGACGACGAGCGCTTTCTCGGAGAGGCCAAACATCGTATCATCCTATGGAAAAAGGATTGCATCATCTTTCGAAGGCCACCGACACCGCGTCAGCCGACTCCTCGTCGAAGTCCGCCACCGAGTCAGCAGTCTCCCGCTCCTGCAAGTCCACCAAGTCCGGCAAAGTGTCAGGCCACTCCTCCTCCAAGTCCGGCAAAGTGTCAGGCCACTCCTCCTCCTCCAAGTCCGCCACAGCGTCAGACGTCCACTCCTCCTCCAAGTCCGGCACAACCTCAGGCCACTCCTCCTCCAAGTCCGGCACAGCTTCAGGCGGCCACTCCTCCTCGTCCAACTCAGCCCCGTCAGCCGTCTCCGCCGCCTCAGCAATCGCAGAAGAGACACCCCGCAGCTATGGTGCGTAGCGGTACGAGTCGAGGTAGTACAGGAAGTACAGGCGGAGGCAAGCGATATAAATATGGTCCAAGCCTCACGCCTCTTCCGCAGAGGGCTTATGACAGGTCCGAGGAGGAAATCGCAGCCATATCGAAGGCCGAGGTGGAAGCCCATTTTGCACCGAAACCGCCACCGCCGCCAAGGGAGAAAGTGCCTGAGGAAACGATTGACCACTTCATTCGTATGGCTCAACCACCAGCTCCCAAGCCTGTTGACACAGACTATGAGCGCCACATCAGGAAGTTAAATCGAGCACGTCTACGTAAGGAGGCGAGCTCGGGATCGAGCAAACAAGAAGCAGCTGTCAAAAAATGCGGGAAAACCATTCCCCAGCTGGGAGAACAGGCGGCGCAATCGATCCCCTCGCTTGTTGTGCCAACAACACGTGACAGTACGCGCGCCCAATATTATTGTGGGCAAACAGTTTACGTTCCTGAGGTGGGCAATGTGGTAATAACGGAGGAGCATATAATGCAGGCTGAAGTTCTCAAAATCACTGTTGGACAACTCCTCGAGATCGAGCCCATGCCTGTGCTTAGAGAGGATGAAATAAAACGGAAATATGTCCGGGGCCAACCTTTGGTCGAGCCAGACAAGGTCAAGAACCTCCCAACGAGAATGTATGAATTGCATCAATGGTACATGAACATTACCAAGATTTCAGATCGATTGTCCCTCATGGTGAATGTCAAGGAGGATCATTACTTCCATGAGAAAGCTCTGTCCGTTGAGTATTCTGAACTGTTTCAGTTATACAATCAAGACGCACTCGACAAATCTATCGTCAGTTGCTATTGTCTGTAAGTGATTTCTTTCTGTAATTTAAGTCTCAAGCTAGCTGTAGTGATCCTTTTGATCAATCATTACCTGTAATTATCCTCACTATATTCTTTTCTGTGGTATTATGCAGGATGAAGATGTATGAAATGAGAAAAGCTGGACGCTATGGCATTGGGTTCATTGACCCAAACACCGTTAATGAATACACATGGCGGATAAATCCACATCATCAAAAGGACGTAGAGGACAACATGCTAGAGTTCTTGAAGCGCCTCAAATACAATGAAGATATACTACTTCCTTACAACTTCCAGTGAGTCACACTGTCTTGTACTACAAATTCTCTGTTTTTGCCTACTAGCTAGCTACATGTTTTTGCTTACATATGCCCGCTTAATTAAGACATGCAAACGTGTGTGCATGCAGATTTCACTGGGTCTTGTGTATCATTAAAGTTGACGACGGAACAGTTGAAATACTGGACTCACTACTCAAAGTTAAAACTGACTATAACATCTTGTTTGGGATAGTCAACAGGTAATTTCAATCATTATTAACTATATATCTCGGCCTATTTAGTTCGTCATTTCATGATATGAACTATTAATAACCCCTTTATTCATTTTCTTTGTCGGCGGGCAGGGCTTGGGCAAGGTTCATCAGCGTCACGGATGGCGAATGGAAAAAAAGCTTCGATGGTTTCGACCCAAGGTAAGTAATTAAGTAGTACTAGATAGCTAGCTAGCTGCCATCTCTTTAATTATCATGCTTGATTAATTATTATCTGATCAAATTCCATTCTCGTAAAGGCCCTGAAGCAGGTGCAGGGGACTGATCTGTGTGCATTCTGCGTTTGCGAGAACATTCGCATGATGGCGTCCGAAAGGAGCAGATCTCAAAGATAGGAATGGGTACGCTTGTTAGAACACTATTCACAATTTTTACACCATTATCGATATCTAGTCACACAACTAATACACATGCATATTGATCTCCTTCTTAACAGTTCTGAGAGGTGCGGGAGAAGCTCCTAGAAATGGAGCGCGTAGAAGCACTTCAAGAGGAAATAGCGGGATTTTTGCTTGACCAGGTCATAAATCCGAAGGGAGAATACTATTACCCGCTACCGCCCCCATGAAAACCACTTCCAATTGTCATCGTGCTCCGAAGGCACCAATTAGGCTAATGCCACTGGCTCCGAAGGCAACATGCATATGTAGGAGAAATTGTATATAGCTAGCTATACATTTGTGTATGTGTGAATTAATTAATATGGTGGTTGTGAGACATTGATGATATATATATGCATGATTGATTCTACTAGAAATTCTATATATATATATATATATATATATATATATATATATATATATGCATAACGTGTACAATGTGTAGTATCGTAAAATACCAGCAAACGAAAAAGAATTAAAATGGAAACACAAAATTAACTGAAAAAGAAATCATAAAACTAAAAAAACCCAAACTTTATAGTACCGGTTGGTATTACCAACCGGTACTAAAGGGCTCCAGCCCCTCGGAGCTGGCTCGTGCCACGTGGTTGCCCTTTACCACCGGTTCGTGCTGAACCGGTACTAAAGGGGGGGCTTTAGTGCCCACACTTTAGTGCCGGTTATGGAACCGGCACTAAAGGGCCTTACGAACCGGTGCTATTGCCCGGTTCTGCACTAGTGCACCCCTCCACGGGCACCCCTCCACCGTCTACTGTTCATCCAGCCCTCCATACCACGGGGTCCTGTTCATCCAGAGGCAACACCACCGCTCACTGTTTATCCAACACCCCCTCCCCCCCCCGGCAACACTCACTGTTCATCCAATCAATCGGCTTCAGTTAGCAGCAGTAGCGAAGGAATCGCTCGATCGGGTTCAGTTAACAGCCATCGATCGATCACTCCGGTTCAGTAACGCGTAGCCTGCAGTGCAATCGCTCGGGTTCAGTTAGAGCCCAACGCCTCGCTCGGGTTCAGTTAGAGCCAACGCCTCACACACACACGCGCGTACGTGTACGAGAGAAACGCGCATCGCTCGGCCCCCCGACCTCCCACTGTAACCGGCAACTCCCCGAAATTTTCCTCCCCCTCGCTTCTACCATGATTTTTTCCGTCATGGACGGCCCAAAGAATATCATGCAGCTGCGTCTCCGGCCCGCCCAGGACGAAAAGCCCATTTTCTGTCATGATTTTTTGTCATAGAAGTAGGAGCCCACCACATGTATGATGATACCGGGTTTTGTCACAATTATCGTCATAGAAGTGTCATATGTATGACAGAAAAAAAAATCGTTTAGCCCAAAATGTCACGGATGTGTCTTTTTTTGTAGTGCTTCGTTGTCTTCAACCACCATTGTGTAGAGACTTGGTGATGTAGAGATTGATCAAGATGTGAGTGAGTTGCAATCTCATAGATTTAGATTCATCCAAGTACCTACAAGGGTTAGATAACATGCAAGGTGCAAATATATCCAAGACATAAGATAGTCATCATAAGAGAAATATCAAGGATTAGTCATAGGCTCATGCCTTGCATGTATCAAATGGAGTTCCTACTCCAAGTTTGAAGCATCAATGATGTTCAATTCACCTCTCAACCTGCAAAACACTTTCTCATCAAGAGGTTTGGTGAAAATATCCGCCAATTGTTTTTCGGTGCGAACATGCTTAAGATTAATGTCCCCTTTGGCAACATGATCTCGAATGAAATGATGACGAACTTCAATATGCTTAGTTCGAGAGTGTTGCACAGGATTGTGAGCAATCTTGATAGCACTCTCATTGTCACAAAGTAATGGAACATGTTTCACATATATCCCATAATCTTTAAGAGTTTGGGTCATCCAAAGTAATTGAGCACAACATGAACCAGCGGCAATGTATTCTTCTTCGGCGGTGGACAAGGATACCGTGTTTTGTTTCTTGGAAGACCAAGATACAAGAGACCACTGGTGGAGCTTGAAAAAAAAAGTTGGGCGGGCCAGAGAGCACAATATTCTTCAAATTCTAAAGCATATATAGTATTTCAATAGATATAGTCACTACACCTTCTGTTCACATTGAATACAAGATGAGCAGATGCATATATATACATATATACTACCGAGACCAAAATAAGCCATTTCAGGATTAAATTCAGCAAGAAGCTCCACCATTTCAAGAAAGTTGCCTTTATTCTTTGACCCGGGTCTTTCGTCATGTCCTCTAAAAGCACAAGATTGAAGTGCGAGCCACTTAACCGTTGCAATTGAAACTTTCAGTCTGAGACGGTTTCTTTCTACTTTCTCCTTGTCCTTAACTGCCATAATAGTTTCTATGTAACATGATTGATTCAGCAAGGCTTGGCCATCTGTGAATGCATTATAGTGTGGTGAGCATGGTCTAGAGCCCATGTGGGTTAAGAATGCACAATGTTTTCCAGAGTTAACTCTCTTCCAACTGTCAAATCCATCTACTGTGAAGACATGAGAACCACCTCGTCTATTCTCATTTTTACTAGAGACAAAGCAATACAAACAATAAGCATGATGTTTGTCCTCCGAATACTCTAGCCATTTCTTGAAATTGTCAAACCATTTGTACTGGAAGCGGCATTGATGCCCTTCTTCACCGGAAGGTTTATAGCTCTGTAGCTTAGGTTGCATAGGACCTAACATCAAATATGCTCTCCGCACACTATCTCTTTGTTCGGGTGGATATTGCCAAATTTGCGGGCGTAATCCTGGGTCTCGCTGCAAGAACTCGACACCTCGGAATGTTATAGGTTCATTTGCATGAAGACCTTCATCTTGGCTCTCTGGGTGTGGCTGTTCAATTTCAAGCATTGGCAAAGGTTGATCTGCCATTGGTGAAGGATCTTCCTCAAATCCAATCATGTCATCATCTCTTTTTCTTTTGAAAACCAAATCAATTTTTTGCTGACTGGCCTTGCCCATGGCTGCCTAGACCTCAACTTATAACCTGTAAACACAATGGAATGAGTTATTTATGCTACAGCAAGCCCAATTGCTCAATTCTGGAAACGAAACTTGCCTACTAAATTAGAAACCATCCAATGTGTTCTGTGGACAATTAACACTAAACCAGTATGATCTTCAGTGAAATATTCAGCCAATTGGGAATTTTGGGGATCTAGGTTCTGTTAAGGGGAATGAATGATGACCTAGGTTCTGTTCAGGGGAATAAAATGTCACCCCCTAGGGAGGGTGCACGTCGACGGTGACCGGCCGGAGAAGCAGGTGGAGATTGGGATCGGAGCAGAAGAAGGAGGAGAGCGAGAGCGAGACAGCTCAGGAGGGGATAAGAGAGAACGAGAGGCTAGAATGATTTCAATTTCAAACTCGATACCGTACAACGCTTGCTTGCCCGCTTATATAACGCGGCTTACAACCCAACTCCCGGCCCAACGGCCCACACTACAACTCAACTCTCCAGCCCATGGATACTTGAAACGCTTCGCGCCTTCGCCACTGCGATCGCCTGCGAGCTAGCCTCTCTGTCACTTACATAAAATTGGGATGATTTGAATCGATTTACCTTCGCAGCTTGTAAGGATTCAGAGAAGGATTTTCCTAGTTGGCAGTTCAATGCCTCGCCCTCGTGCCGCCGCCGTCGCCGGCGTGTGCGCGTCCACGCGTGTGTCTGCTAATGAGTGGTTGTGGCCGGTGGGGCGTTGGATGAAGGGAACTAGGGGAGATATGGACTGATGTGCGCCGCGCCCGTGGGCGGCGCCGGCCGGAGGCGCGCCCGCGGCAGACGGCGGCTGTGCTATGAGACGGCGGTCAGCGGCAGCTCCGTTGTGTGCTTTTTTTGGACGTGCGGCTGTGCGTCTGTGCGAGTCTGCGAGGCAGAGGCTTATGTGTGTATCGGCTGTGGGCTGCACCTGCGTACTGGTTGTGGGCTGGGCTGGCCGGCTGGGTATGAAGCATATATATATATATATATATATATAATTTGCTCTAGACCTGGGTGGGCCACGGCCCACTTGGCCTTGCAGAAGCTCCGCCAGTGCACGAGACCTACCAAGTAATTGACAAGTACCTGAAGTGGACTTTCTATCAACCTTGTCACCGGCATAGTACGAGTCGGAGTAGCCAACAAGATCGAAAGAGGCCCTCTTTGGATACCAAATGCCAAAATTTGGTGTATGAATTAAGTATCTCACTATCCTTTTCATGGCCTTAAGATGACATTCTTTAGGTGCAGCTTGATATCGTGCACACATGCACACACTTAGCATAATATCGGGGCATCAAGCACATAGATACAACAATGAACCAATCATAGAGCGATAAACCTTTTGATCGACCGGTTCACCATGTTTGGTCAAATCAAGATGTCCACTAGTAGGCATGGGTGTAGTCGTACCTTTGCATTCTTGCATATTGAACTTCTTGAATAAGTCCTTGGTGTACTTTGTTTGAGAGACAAAAGTATCTTCCTTAGTTTGCTTGATTTGCAACCCAAGAAAGAATTTGAGTTCACTCATCATCGACATCTCAAACTTCTCCGACATTAGCTTTCCAAACTTCTCACTAAAATGAGGGTTAGTTGATCCAAATATAATATCATCAACATAAATTTGGCATACAAATAATTCTCCATTGACCCTTTTAGTAAAAAGAGTAGAATCAATTTTTCCAATTTCAAAGCATTTTTCAATAAGGAACTTGGTCAAGCATTTATACCAAGCTCTAGGAGCTTGTTTAAGTCCATAAAGAGCTTTGTGAAGTTTCTAAACATGATTAGGTTTCTTAGGATTGACAAAGCCGGGAGGTTGCTTAACATAAACTTCCTCCTCTATTTCACCATTTAGAAAAGCACTTTTAATGTCCATTTGGTACAAGGTGATATCATGGTGATTAGCATAGGCAAGTAAGATGCGAATGGACTCAAGTCTAGCAACGAGAGCATAAGTCTCACCATAGTCCATACCTTCGACTTGTGTGTAGCCTTGGGCGACGAGACGTGCTTTGTTGCTAACTACTTGTCCATCTTCATCTTGCTTGTTGCGAAACACCCATTCGGTACCAAAGATGTTCTGGTTGTTGTTGGGCTTCTCAACTAATGTCCAAAGTTGATTTCTCTCAAATTTGTGTAGCTCTTCATGCATAGCATTTATCCAATCCGGATCTTCCAACGCTTCTTCAACCTTCATAGGTTCAATGCTAGAGATGAATGAATAGTGTTCACAAAAGTTAGCTAAACGAGTTTTAGAGTGAGTGATTCTCCCGGTTTGGATATCATTGTAGATTTGCTTGACGGGATGGTCTTTAGCAATTCTTCCTTGAACTTGTGAAATCTTTTGCTTGGGTCTTGGTTGAACATCTTCTTCATCTTGTTCTTCTTCTTGGCCTTCTTCATTGTTGGCGTTGTCGTTCTCTTATCGTGGTGGAGAAGGACGTTGTTGACGTTCTTGGTGTACTTCCTCATTTTCTTCATCTTGGCGTGTCCCACTTGTGGATGCTTCTGTATCAACTCTTGGTTCACCTTGTCGTGAGATAGAATCTTCCACTTGGACGAACGAGGTACTCTCCTTCACCTCCGTTGGACGAATCTTGCCAATAGACAAGTCTTGGATTGCTTCCGAGGGGTCTTTGTCTCCTACATCACTTGGCAATTGCTCTACTTGTGAGCCGTTAGATTCATCAAACTTCACATCTACCGTTTCTTCAACCTTTCGGGTGAAATTTTTGTAGACATGGTAAGTGCGAGAGTTTGAGCCATAACCAAGTAGGAAACCTTCATGAGACTTAGGAGCAAATTTAGAACAACGATGCTTATCAAGAATGTAGCACTTTGAGCCGAATACTCGAAAGTATCCAACTTGGGGTTTGTTACCGGTGATGAGCCCGTATGCCGTCTTGCCGAGTAGCTTGTGAAGATACAAGCGATTTGTTGCATGACAAGCTGTCTCAACCGCTTCTGCCCAAAAGTGCTTCGGCGGCTTGTACTCATCAAGCATCGTTCGCGCCATTTCGATGAGCGTCCGGTTCTTCCTCTCAACAACTCCATTTTTTTGAGGTGTGTACGTAGCCGAGAACTCATGTGAAATCCCTTCTTCGTCAAGAAATGTGTCCACATTTGCGTTCTTGAACTCCGTTCCGTTGTCGCTGTGAACCTTCTTGATCTTCACTCAAATTGATTTTGGGCCTTCCTAGCGAAGTTTTTGAAGATCTTTTGGACCTGCGATTTATCATCTAGAAATAACACCCATGTAAATCTTGAAAAATCATCAACTATAACTAGACCAAAAGAATTTCCACCGAGACTTTTGTAGGCGTTGGGACCAAAAAGATCCATGTGAAGTAGCTCGAGTGGCCTCGGCCTTGTGGTCATGATGTTCTTCACGGGATGCCTTCCTCCAACCTGTTTACCTGCCCGACAGGCGCTGGAAAGTCTATCCTTATCAAATATGACATCGTTAACGCTAAGAATATGATTTCCTTTAATAAGCTTGTCAAGGTTTCGCATGCCAACATGACCTAATCATCTATGCCATAACCAACCTTTAGAAGATTTAGCAATAAAGAAAGTTCTAGGTTGAGCCTTTTTAGTGAAATCAACAATGTAAAGATCACCTCTACGTATACCGGTAAAGACCATTTCATGATTATCTCTACGAAACACTTGGCAATCTACTTCAGTAAATAGGACATTGAACCCAAAATCAGCAAGTCTAGATACTGAAAGTAAATTGTAGCCAAGAGATTCAACGAGCATGACATTTTGTATGGAGCTACCATGTGATATGGCCACCTTACCAAGGCCAACCTCCTTACCCTTTGAGTTTTCACCAAAAGTGACATACTTTCGAGGACCATCGTTTTCAGCAAGCTCACGATACATATCTTTATCTCCGGTCATGTGATCGATACATCCACTGCCAAGAACCCATTCCTTTCCTCCTGCTATATACCCCCGAAGATTTTCCATAAGACCAAAATGTCTCATTGCATCATCAATATCAAAGTCACTATCATCATCCTCATCATAGTATCCATGTTCAACATCGTCATGTGGTGGATCAAATCCTAGAGAGGGTGATTCGTTAGAGTGAGTTTGACAAAGATCTTCTTTATGAATTTTAGTAGCTTCGGAAATAATATCGCTAATGATTCCAACATTTCCTTTGGCACGCATAAGATTTGTAAGTTCAAATAGATAATCACCAAACATAGGATCATTGGAATTCATCTTACTCAAGGCAATAGACTTATGGAGGATTTCATCTAGATTTTTCAAGGAATAATTCGGAAATCGTTCCTCAAGAAATTTCCATATAGTATAGGCACACTCAAGAGTTGGCAAGTTTCCAATCAAGCTTCTAGGCAAGCCTCTAGTGATAAGATTAACAGTTCTAAGATTGCGAACCATGTCAATTGACTCATCAAGGGTAGGATGCATAGGATCAACATGAGGTGCACAAGGGCTAGCAATGTACTTGTTCAAATGATATTGATTGAAAATCACAAGCATCTCATTTTTTCACTCATGAAAATACTCTCCATCAAGTATAGGCACTCTATGTCTAAGACTCCCCAAAGTAGACTCATCCATCTTCCTCCAATGGTGATTAAACCAAAGCAATGGAGACCAATGCTCTAATACCAATTGAAAGGATCGAGAAGAGGTGTCTAGAGGGGGGTGATTAGACACTAAGTGCTAAAAGTTGCAGTTTTTAGTTTCTTTAAGTTTAAGTGGAGTTTTGGCACAAGTTTAACAATCACAATACATCTTAAGCAAGCATGCAACGAGTATATGAGCAGCGGAAAGTAAAGCATGCAACTTGCAAGAATGTAAAAGGATGGGATCGGAGAATTCAAATGCAATTGGAGACACGGATGTTTTTGTCGTGGTTCCGATAGGTGGTGCTATCGTACATCCACGTTGATGGAGACTTCAACCCACAAGGGTAACGGTTGCGCGAGTCCACGGAGGGCTCCACCCAAGAAGGGTCCACGAAGAAGCAACCTTGTCTATCCCACCATGGCCGTCACCCACGAAGGACTTGCCTCACCAGCGGTAGATCTTCACGAAGTAGGCGAACTCCTTTCCCTTACAAACTCCTTGGTTCAACTCCACAATCTTGTCGGAGGCTCCCAAGTGACACCTAGCCAATCTAGGAGACACCACTCTCTGAGAAGTAACAAATGGTGTGTTGATGATGAACTCCTTGCTCTTGTGCTTCAAATGATAGTCTCCCCAACACTCAACTCTCTCTCACGGGATTTGGATTTGGTGGAAAGAAGATTTGAGTGGAAAGCAACTTGGGGAAGGCTAGAGATCAAGATTCATATGGTAGGAATGGAATATCTTGGTCTCAACACATGAGTAGGTGGTTCTCTCTCAAAAAATGTAAGTTGGAAGTGTAGGTTCGCTCTGATGGCTCTCTCCACGAATGAAGAGGAGGTGGAGGGGTATATATAGCCTCCACACAAAATCTAACCGTTACACACAACTTGCCAATCTCGGTGGGACCGAATTGAGAAACTCGGTCGGACCGATTCAACAAATCTAGTGACTGTTAGGATTTTCGGTGGGACCGACATGCAACTCGGTAGGACCGATATGGTTAGGGTTAGGGCATAACGTAATCTCGGTGAGACCGATTACACAAACTCGGTGGGACTGATTTTTGTAATAAGCTAACCAGAGAGTTGGTCAGGTAAACTCGGTGGGACCGGTTCGCTCATTTCGGTGAGACCGAAATGTTATGAAAGGGAACCAGAGAGTTTACATTGCAATATCGTTAGGACCGGTTACACAAACTCGGTGAGACCGATTTTGGTAATGGACATACAGAGAGATTACAATCCCATCTCGGTGAGACCGAGATCCCTATCGGTGAGACCGATTTGCCTAGGGTTTGTGGCAGTGGCTATGACATCTGAACTCGGTGGCGCCGGATAGAAAGAATCGGTGAGGCCGAGTTTTACTTTTGGTTTAGGTCATATGTGGATGTGAGAAAGTAGTTGAGGGCTTTGGAGCATATCACTAAGCACTTTGAGCAAGCAAGCCATTAAGCAACACCTCATCCCCTCTTGATAGTATTGGCTTTTCCTATAGACTCAATTTTATCTTGGGTCACTAAAATAGAAAATGTAGAGTCTTGTGCTTTGAGCTTGAGCCAATCCTTTTGTCCTTAGCATTCAAAGGGGTTCCACATCCTCTAGTCCATGCCACTTCATTGTTGAACTTATCTAAAACATAATAGGTAAAAGTGTTAGTCCAACAAGAGATATGTTGATGTTGACATTAATTACCAAAATCACCCAGGGAGCACTTGTGCTTTCAGCATGATGGGAGCATTTTGTGTGATGAAAATGAAGCATGGCCAAACTATATGATTTTGTAGGGATGAGCTTTCTTTGGCTATGTTATTTTGAGAAGACAAATTGCTTGGTTAGTATGCTTGAAGTATTACAATTTTGATGTTAATATTAAACTTTTGTCTTGGATCTTTTGGATCTGAACATTCATGCCACAATAAAGAAGATTACATTGATAAATATGTTAGGTAGCATTCCCCATCAAAAATTCTGTTTTTATCAATTACCTACTCGAGGACGAGCAGGAATTATGCTTGGGGATGCTTGATACGTCTCCAACGTATCTATAATTTTTTATTGTTCCATGCAATTATATTATCCATCTAGGATGTTTTATATGCATTTATATGCTATTTTATATGATTTTTGGAACTAACCTATTAACCCATAGCCCAGTGCTAGTTTTTGTTTTTTCCTTGTTTTTGAGTATTCTAGAAAAGGAATACCAAACGGAGTCCAATTGACCTGAAACTTGACGGAGATTATTTTTGGACCAGAAGAAGCCCACGGAGTATCGGAGATGGGCCAGAAGAGTCCCGAGGCACCCACGAGGGTGGGGGCGCGCCCCCCTACCTCGTGGCCGCCTCGGAGATCCCCCTGACTTTTTCCCGACACCAAAACCTCTTATATATACCCAAACTTCTAGAACATAACCTAGATCGGGAGTTTCGCCGTCGCAAGCCTCTGTAGACACCGAAAACCAATCTAGACCCGTTTCGGCACCCTGCCAGAGGGGGGAACCCTCACCGGTGGCCATCTTCATCATCCCGGGGCTCTCCCATGACGAGGAGGGAGTAGTTCACCCTCGAGGCTGAGGGTATGTACCAGTAGCTATGTGTTTGATCTCTCTCTCTCTCTCTCTCTCTCTCTCTCTCTCTCTCTCTCTCTCTCTCTCGTGTTCTTGATTTGGCACGATCTTGATGTATCGCGAGCTTTGCTATTATAGTTGGATCTTATGATGTTTCTCCCCCTCTACTCTCTTGTAATGGATTGAGTTTTCCCTTTGAAGTTAACTTATCGGATTGAGTCTTTAAGGATTTGAGAACACTTGATGTATGTCTTGCATGTGCTTATCTGTGGTGACAATGAGATATCATGTGATCTACTTGATGTATGTTTTGGTGATCAACTTATGGGTTCCGTGACCTCATGAACTTATGCATAGGGGTTGGCACACGTTTTTGTCTTGACTCTCCGGTAGAAACGTTGGGGCACTCTTTGAAGTACTTTGTGTTGGTTTGAATAGACGAATCTAAGATTGTGTGATGCACATCGTATAATCATACCCACGGATACTTGAGGTGACATTGGAGTATCTAGGTGACATTAGGGTTTTGGTTGATTTATGTCTTAAGGTGTTATTCTAGTACGAACTCTAGGATAGATTGAACGGAAAGAATAGCTTCGTGTTATTTTACTACAGACTCTTGAATAGATCGATCAAAAAGGATAACTTTGAGGTGGTTTCGTACCCTACCATAATCTCTTCGTTTGTTCTCCGCTTTTAGTGACTTTGGAGTGACTCTTTGTTGCATGCTGAGGGACATTTATATGATCCAATTATGTTATTATTGTTGAAAGAACTTGCACTAGTGAAAGTATGAACCCTAGGCCTTGTTTCAACGCATTGCAATACCGTTTGTGCTCACTTTTATCATTAGTTACCTTGCTGTTTTTATATTTTCAGATTACAAAAACCTTTATCTACCATCCTTATTGCACTTGTATCACCATCTCTTCGCCGAACTAGTGCACCTATACAATTTACTATTGTACTGGGTGTGTTGGGGACACAAGAGACTCTTTGTTATTTGGTTGCAGGGTTGCTTGAGAGAGACCATCTTCATCATACACCTCCAACGGATTGATAAACCTTAGGTCGTCCACTTGAGGTAAATGCTACTGTCCTACAAACCTCTGCACTTGGAGGCCCAACAACATCTACAAGAAGAAGGTTGCATAGTAGACATCAGACAACGGTCAAAATTATCCTTAGAGGAATAAGGAAATGTTTCTCGGTTATGGAGGTGATAAAGAGTTCGGCGTAAAGGGTTAAGTCGATGCTATAGAAACATCTTTCTGTGTGGTGCTAACTTTCCAACTGAGTAGTGGTTCACTGTTGGAGATTTTCTACGGGCATTTGGAATAGCTCCAAGTGGAGCGTCGTAGCAGCATCCACAATATGACATGGAGACTTGCGAAGTACACGCGGATCTGAATGTTGCAGACCCGTTGACTAAAACCTCTCTCACAAGCATAACATGATCTAACCCCATAACTCATTGGGTGTTAATCACATGGTGATGTGAACTAGATTATTGACTCTAGTGCAAGTGGGGGACTGTTGGAAATATGGCCTAGAGGCAATAATAAATTGGTTATTATCATATTTCCCTGATCATTATAATCATTTATTATCCATGCTATAATTGTATTGACCGGAAACTCAAATACATGTGTGGATACATAGACAACAACATGTCCCTAGTAAGCCTCTACCGGACTAGCTCGTTGATCAAAGATGGCTAGGGTTTCCTAGCCATGGACATGAGTTGTCATTGATAATGGCGTCACATCATTAGGACAATGATGTGATGAACAAGACCCAAACTATGAATGTAGCATATGATCATGTCAAGTTTATTGCTATCATTTTCTCCATGTCAAGTATATGTTCCTATGACCATGAGATCATGCAACTCACTGACACCGAAGGAGTACCTTATGTGTACCAAACGTTCGCAATGTAACTGAGTGACTATAAAGGTGCTCTACAGGTATCTCTGAGGGAGTCTATTGAGTTGGCACAGATCAAGACTGGGATTTGTCACTCCGTATGACGGAGAGGTATCTTAGGGCCCACTCGGTAATACAACATCACAACAGGCTTGCAAGCAATGTGACTAATGAGTTTGTCACGGGATCTTGTATTACGGAATGAGTAAAGAGACTTGCTGGTAACGAGATTGAACTAGGAATGGTGATACCGACGATCGAATCTCGGGCAAGTAACATATCGATAGACAAAGGGAACTGCATACGGGATTGACTGAATCCTTGACATCAAGGTTTGACCGATGAAGATCTTCATAGAATATGTAGGAACCAATATGGGCATCCAGGTCCTGCTATTGGTTATTGACCATAGAGGTGTCTCGGTCATGTCTGCATAGTTCTCGAACCCGCAGGGTCTACACACTTAATGTTTGGTGACGATATAAGTATAGTTGAGTCATTATCGTGGTTACCGAAGGTTTTTAGGAGTCCCGGATGAGATCCCGGACGTGGCGAGGAACTCCGGAATTGTCTGGAGTTGAAGATTGATATATAGGACGAAGGGTATCGGAGTACAAAAGTGTTCCAGGGGCACCCGGTTATGACCAGGATGAACCAAAGGGGTTTCGGGGGGGCAAGTGTTGGGGGGCCTCATGGACCTAGAGGAGGGGGCACACTAGCCCACTAAGGGGCTGTGCCCCCCCCCCTCACCCCATCCTACGATGTTAGGAGGGTTGGTGCACCCCTAGGGCTGCCCCCCCTTGCTTGGGGGGCAAGGCACCTAGGGGGACCACCCAAAACCCATCTAGGGTTGCCTTTGTGGCCTCCGGACCCCCTAGGGGAAACCCGAGGGCGCCTCGTCCGCCCCCTCCCCCTATATATAGAGGGGCAGAGGGAGGGCAGCCGCACTCCACCTATGCCACGGTGCTTCCCTCCCTCTCCTTGTAGTCCTCTTCCTCTCCGTAGTGCTTAGCGAAGCTCTGCTGAGATTCCACCACCACCACCGCCACCACGCCGTCGTGCTGCCGGAGGACTCGAGCTAATACTTCACCATCGCTTGCTGGATTGAGGAGGTGAAGGAGTCATCAAGCCGTACGTGTGTTGAACGCGAAGGTGTTGTTCATTCGGCACTTGGATTGGGAGTTCGCGGGACGGGTCATGATTGGATCGCGAAGACGTTCAACTACATCAACCGCATTTCTTAACGCTTCCGCTTAGCGATCTACAAGGGTATGTAGATGCAGTCTCTCCTCTCGTAGATGTTCATCTCCTAGATTGATCTTGGTGAGCATAGGATAATTTTTGTTTCCCATGCAACGTTCCCCAACAGTAGATAGGGTGAGTGTGGTGGCACAGGCGATGGGTGCCCTAGGAGCAAAATGTTGTGTGTCTTGGACGTGAGATAATGCCACAGTATGGAAGGCAAGCGTGAGATTGACGACCATTTATGCGGCGGCGACCCTCGAAATGCGGTCAAAGTATTCCATGGCGGCGGGGAGGCAGAGGCATACGGGGGTTGATTCAGCCTTAAAGCACGCGTCATCCTCGACCTACCCCGAGTACTCCCACAACCTCTCCTATAACTCTCTCTCTCTCTCTCTCTCTCTCTCTCTCTCTCTCTCTCTCTCTCTCTCTCTCTCTCTCTCTCTCTCTCTCTCTCTCTCTCTCTCTCTCTCTCTCTCTCTCTCTCTCTCTCTCTCTCTCTCTCTCTCTCTCTCTCCCTCCCTCCCTCCCTCCCTCCCTCCCTCCCTCCCTCCCTCTCTCTCTCTCTCTCGGCATGGTCCTCTTTGGTGTCATCGAGGAAAGGTACACGAGAAGGTCGCAACCGCAACATGGTGGTTGGGGGTGGCAGTGACGGGGAAAGGGGAAGATAGTGGGCGGGGCGGTGACCAGCGATGGGGGTAGATAGGGTCAATGTGGTGGCATCGGTGGTGGGAGTTATATACCCTAGATGCGCTCTGGCTGGAAGGGGGTATTTCCTACGTGTGGGTGGAGAACGGGTCGAAACGCCACAACGACCAATAATTATCGCTCTTCCTGATTGATAATCGATTGCGCCATTGACAGGGGCTATAGCGGGAGTCGTACGGACGACATCTCCATTGACTGAGTTGCATGCGCGACCAAGACGGCTAAAACAAATCCACCCCCCCCCCCCCCCCCCCCCCCCCGCATGAGTAATTGCAGATGGAGGTCACTCCATATCACCACCTCAAGCCTTAAAAAGTGAAGGCTTGTGGGCTGTGTATGGAGCGCGCTTTATAAATTACTAGAAAAAAGGCCCGTGCGTTGCAATGGGAGAAAACACCAATGGCCATGTAAAATGATACTGAGTTCAAGTAGGACCCGAGTTGAAATAGCGCCCATCTCCAATTCCTGCACCATGGTTCGGTCTGCAGGCCTTCACACTATTCCGGCTCCTCCTAGCATCACCTTGCCCTTTTGTGCCGAGACGTGCCTCGCTCACGGCTATCTTACCCGAGCTCTTCTGTTGCCTTCCTGCGCCCGCCATTGTGCGTTCTTGGCGCCTTTCATCTTCAACCACAGTTTTGTGTGAACATGTGTAGACATTTCCGAATATAAGGTGCACCGGTTTCATTCAAGTCAAACATATTTCCGCATTTATAGATTTTTCTTACAGTATTTTTGCCACTTCAATTTAATTCGGTGTGAAAATAATCCAAACCTTCATGCAGTAATATTGTCTACTATGGTCATATTAAGAGACTATGCATTTCTGCATTTGTATTCTTCCCCGCATATTTTGGATTAACTTCATGCTTGGTTCTGAACCTAGATGGCCAGTCCTGGCGCTGGTAAGTATCACATATTCATATTCCTGACTACCTCATATCTATCTATCGTCATGATTTTGATGACCTTGTCTCAATGAATAAAAAATTCCACCAGAAAGAAAATTCAGTTTTTCATGCAACCATACTAATCCAGTAGTAGTACAAAGTAATAACAGCTTAAAAAGATGTCAAACTAAATATCATAGGATGCAAATCACATAGATGATGAAAACATTTTTTTTATCTCCGTCAGTTTACATAAACAACATGAATAATGAATTGGGTTAAAAATATTGAAATCATCCATAGCATAACACAAACAAAGACTGAGTACTATATATGAAAATTCAGTCAAAAGATACACTGTCTATCTAAAGCAACATGAGTTCTTACTGGTACCACAGCTATCTTGCATAGTAAATAAATAATGTGGGGAGCTAGGTTGTATACAAGTACAGTATAATTAATCTTCTTCAATTATTGCCCAGATCCATTAAACCTGAAGTATATGATATGCAATTGGCACAACGGTGATCAACTGGTGGAGGCACCATGATGCTAACTGAGGCCATCCGCACCATGGGGAATGATGACGCGTTGGGGCTGTGCCTCTGGTGATCCCTTCTCCACCATTACCACAAACTCCTCATCATCGATTCGACCATGCTAATCAAATGTATTACTATATATTAAGGACATGCTCAATTTGGATTTCAGATTTGTAATTTTTGGCTTAACAGTACGACTAATCATTGGAATTAACTGAAACCAACTAATTAATTCAAGACAGAGATTGTAGTGAATAAACATATGCATGCTGTCATTGTCGACCTCCCTGATGATGTGTTAATACAACTTGTATGTTGTACTCTTGGCAAGCCTCTTCCACCTTCTCTACGGTGATGCACCCGCTGTCGTCCTTGTCAAAGTAGGCAAAGGCAGCCGACATGATTGGATTGCTTCGACTTTCTCCTCAACTCCTCTTCATTTGCATAGGTAGAGTTGCCCCCTGGTCTAAAATATACCGATTCTACAAAGGTCCCCCGACATGCATGATTGGACAGAGGTGGCGAGCCTTCTTCAAGATTCATAGATGGCTGGTCATTCACCTTGTGAGATTCATAGATGTTTTCGAGGACACAAAGCTCACAAGGCGAATGACCACGCATTTATGAATCTTGAAGACGGTTCGCCACCTCTGTCCAATCATGTCGGGGGGCCTTTGGAGCATCTGTATATTTTAGCCGAGAGGGATACTCTACCTACACAAATGAAGAAGAGAGTTGACGAGAAAGTTAAGGAAATTTAGTCCGGTTTTCTTATCTATGTGAAAAAATGACCTGAACCACTATTATTGGCAGCAAGATCAATAATGTAGGGCGTCGAAAGTGTCATGTTGTGGTGAGTTTACGTACTCATTTATCCGGTCACATTCTCGGTTTTATTTGTACTTTGTTGTCCGTTTTGCAAATTAACCATTGGTTAGAAGCGTTGGAATGGTCTTCTTTAGATTAACCGTTCACCTTAATATGTGAACTTGTGCATTTGTGAGCAGACCTTTTGCCGTGAATTTGCTTCGGCATGGCTCTCCTACTGGAAAACAAAAATTGACCTTGAGGTAGAAGGCATTAACCATTGGTTAGAAGCGTTGGAATGGTCTTCTTCAGATTAACCGTTCACCTTAATATGTGAACTTGTGCATTTTTTAGGAGACCTTTTGCCATGAATTTGCTTCGGCATGGCTCTCCTACTGGAAAACAAAAATTGACCTTGAGGTAGAAGGCATTAACCATTGGTTAGAAGCGTTGGAATGGTCTTCTTTAGATTAACCGTTCACCTTAATATGTGAACTTGTGCATTTGTTAGCAGACCTTTTGCCGTGAATTTGCTTCGGCATGGCTCTCCTACTGGAAAACAAAAATTGACCTTGAAGTAGAAGGCATTACCCATTGGTTAGAAGCGTTGGAATGGTCTTCTTTAGATTAACCGTTCACCTTAATATGTGAACTTCTGCATTTGTGAGCAGACCTTTTGCCGTGAATTTGCTTCGGCAGGGCTCTCCTACTGGAAAACAAAATTTGACCTTGAGGTAGAAGGCATTAACCATTGGTTAGAAGCGTTGGAATGGTCTTCTTTAGATTAACCGTTCACCTTAATCTTTGAACTTGTGCATTTTTTAGCAGACCTTTTGCCGTGAATTTGCTTCGGCATGGCTCTCCTACTGAAAAACAAAAATTGACCTTGAGGTAGAAGGCATTAACCATTGGTTAGAAGCGTTGGAATGGTCTTCTTCAGATTAACCGTTCACCTTAATATGTGAACTTGTGCATTTTTTAGCAGACCTTTTGCCGTGAATTTGCTTCGGCATGGCTCTCCTACTGGAAAACAAAAATTGACCTTGAGGTAGAAGGCATTAACCATTGGTTAGAAGCGTTGGAATGGTCTTCTTTAGATTAACCGTTCACCTTAATATGTGAACTTGTGCATTTTTTAGCAGACCTTTTGCCGTGAATTTGCTTCGGCATGGCTCTCCTACTGGAAAACAAAAATTGACCTTGAGGTAGAAGGCATTAACCATTGGTTAGAAGCGTTGGAATGGTCTTCTTTAGATTAACCGTTCACCTTAATATGTGAACTTGTGCATTTTTTAGCAGACCTTTTGCCGTGAATTTGCTTCGGCATGGCTCTCCTACTGGAAAACAAAAATTGACCTTGAGGTAGAAGGCATTAACCATTGGTTAGAAGCATTGGAATGGTCTTCTTTAGATTAACCGTTCACCTTAATATGTGAACTTGTGCATTTTTTAGCAGACCTTTTGCCGTGAATTTGCTTCGGCATGGCTCTCCTACTGGAAAACAAAAATTGACCTTGAGGTAGAAGGCATTAACCATTGGTTAGAAGCGTTGGAATGGTCTTCTTTAGATTAACCGTTCACCTTAATATGTGAACTTGTGCATTTTTTAGCAGACCTTTTGCCATGAATTTGCTTCGGCATGGCTCTCCTACTGGAAAACAAAAATTGACCTTGAGGTAGAAGGCATTAACCATTGGTTAGAAGCGTTGGAATGGTCTTCTTTAGATTAACTGTTCACCTTAATATGTGAACTTGTGCATTTTTTAGCAGACCTTTTGCCGTAAATTTGCTTCGGCATGGCTCTCCTACTGGAAAATAAAAATTGACCTTGAGGTAGAAGGCATTAACCATTGGTTAGAAGCCTTGGAATGGTCTTCTTTAGATTAACCGTTCACCTTAATATGTGAACTTATGCATTTTTTAGCAGACCTTTTGCCGTGAATTTGCTTCGGCAGGGCTCTCCTACTGGAAAACAAAATTTGACCTTGAGGTAGAAGGCATTAACCATTGGTTAGAAGCGTTGGAATGGTCTTCTTTAGATTAACCGTTCACCTTAATATGTGAACTTGTGCATTTTTTAGCAGACCTTTTGCCGTGAATTTGCTTCGGCATGGCTCTCCTACTGGAAAACAAAAATTGACCTTGAGGTAGAAGGCATTAACCATTGGTTAGAAGCGTTGGAATGGTCTTCTTTAGATTAACCGTTCACCTTAATATGTGAACTTGTGCATTTTTTAGCAGACCTTTTGCCATGAATTTGCTTCGGCATGGCTCTCCTACTGGAAAACAAAAATTGACCTTGAGGTAGAAGGCATTAACCATTGGTTAGAAGCTTGGAATGGTCTTCTTTAGATTAACCGTTCACCTTAATATGTGAACTTGTGCATTTTTTAGCAGACCTTTTGCCGTGAATTTGCTTCGGCATGGCTCTCCTACTGGAAAACAAAAATTGACCTTGAGGTAGAAGGCATTAACCATTGGTTAGAAGCGTTGGAATGGTCTTCTTTAGATTAACCGTTCATCTTAATATGTGAACTTGTGCATTTTTTAGCAGACCTTTTGCCGTGAATTTGCTTCGGCATGGCTCTCCTACTGGAAAACAAAAATTGACCTTGAGGTAGAAGGCATTAACCATTGGTTAGAAGCATTGGAATGGTCTTCTTTAGATTAACCGTTCACCTTAATATGTGAACTTGTGCATTTTTTAGCAGACCTTTTGCCGTGAATTTGCTTCGGCATGGCTCTCCTACTGAAAAACAAAAATTGACCTTGAGGTAGAAGGCATTAACCATTGGTTAGAAGCGTTGGAATGGTCTTCTTCAGATTAACCGTTCACCTTAATATGTGAACTTGTGCATTTTTTAGCAGACCTTTTGCCGTGAATTTGCTTCGGCATGGCTCTCCTACTGGAAAACAAAAATTGACCTTGAGGTAGAAGGCATTAACCATTGGTTAGAAGCGTTGGAATGGTCTTCTTTAGATTAACCGTTCACCTTAATATGTGAACTTGTGCATTTTTTAGCAGACCTTTTGCCGTGAATTTGCTTCGGCATGGCTCTCCTACTGGAAAACAAAAATTGACCTTGAGGTAGAAGGCATTAACCATTGGTTAGAAGCGTTGGAATGGTCTTCTTTAGATTAACCGTTCACCTTAATATGTGAACTTGTGCATTTTTTAGCAGACCTTTTGCCGTGAATTTGCTTCGGCATGGCTCTCCTACTGGAAAACAAAAATTGACCTTGAGGTAGAAGGCATTAACCATTGGTTAGAAGCATTGGAATGGTCTTCTTTAGATTAACCGTTCACCTTAATATGTGAACTTGTGCATTTTTTAGCAGACCTTTTGCCGTGAATTTGCTTCGGCATGGCTCTCCTACTGGAAAACAAAAATTGACCTTGAGGTAGAAGGCATTAACCATTGGTTAGAAGCGTTGGAATGGTCTTCTTTAGATTAACCGTTCACCTTAATATGTGAACTTGTGCATTTTTTAGCAGACCTTTTGCCGTGAATTTGCTTCGGCATGGCTCTCCTACTGGAAAACAAAAATTGACCTTGAGGTAGAAGGCATTAACCATTGGTTAGAAGCGTTGGAATGGTCTTCTTTAGATTAACCGTTCACCTTAATATGTGAACTTGTGCATTTTTTAGCAGACCTTTTGCCGTAAATTTGCTTCAGCATGGCTCTCCTACTGGAAAATAAAAATTGACCTTGAGGTAGAAGGCATTAACCATTGGTTAGAAGCGTTGGAATGGTCTTCTTTAGATTAATTGTTCACCTTAATATGTGAACTTGTGCATTTTTTAGCAGACCTTTTGCCGTCAATTTGCTTCGGCAGGGCTCTCCTACTGGAAAACAAAATTTGACCTTGAGGTAGAAGGCATTAACCATTGGTTAGAAGCGTTGGAATGATCTTCTTTAGATTAACCGTTCACCTTAATATGTGAACTTGTGCATTTTTTAGCAGACCTTTTGCCGTGAATTTGCTTCGGCATGGCTCTCCTACTGGAAAACAAAAATTGACCTTGAGGTAGAAGGCATTAACCATTGGTTAGAAGCGTTGGAATGGTCCTCTTTAGATTAACCGTTCACCTTAATATGTGAACTTGTGCATTTTTTAGCAGACCTTTTGCCATGAATTTGCTTCGGCATGGCTCTCCTACTGGAAAACAAAAATTGACCTTGAGGTAGAAGGCATTAACCATTGGTTAGAAGCCTTGGAATGGTCTTCTTTAGATTAACCGTTCACCTTAATATGTGAACTTGTGCATTTTTTAGCAGACCTTTTGCCGTGAATTTGCTTCGGCATGGCTCTCCTACTGGAAAACAAAAATTGACCTTGAGGTAGAAGGCATTAACCATTGGTTAGAAGCGTTGGAATGGTCTTCTTTAGATTAACCGTTCACCTTAATATGTGAACTTGTGCATTTTTTTAGCAGACCTTTTGCCGTGAATTTGCTTCGGCATGGCTCTCCTACTGGAAAACAAAAATTGACCTTGAGGTAGAAGGCATTAACCATTGGTTAGAAGCATTGGAATGGTCTTCTTTAGATTAACCGTTCACCTTAATATGTGAACTTGTGCATTTTTTAGCAGACCTTTTGCCGTGAATTTGCTTCGGCATGGCTCTCCTACTGGAAAACAAAAATTGACCTTGAGGTAGAAGGCATTAACCATTGGTTAGAAGCGTTGGAATGGTCTTCTTTAGATTAACCGTTCACCTTAATATGTGAACTTGTGCATATTTTAGCAGACCTTTTGCCATGAATTTGCTTCGGCATGGCTCTCCTACTGGAAAACAAAAACTGACCTTGAGGTAGAAGGCATTAACCATTGGTTAGAAGCGTTGGAATGGTCTTCTTTAGATTAACCGTTCACCTTAATATGTGAACTTGTGCATATTTTAGCAGACCTTTTGCCGTGAATTTGCTTCGGCATGGCTCTCCTACTGGAAAACAAAAACTGACCTTGAGGTAGAAGGCATTAACCATTGGTTAGAAGCGTTGGAATGGTCTTCTTTAGATTAACCGTTCACCTTAATATGTGAACTTGTGCATTTTTTAGCAGACCTTTTGCCGTGAATTTGCTTCGGCACGGCTCTCCTACTGGAAAACAAAAATTGACCTTGAGGTAGAAGGCATTAACCATTGGTTAGAAGCGTTGGAATGGTCTTCTTTAGATTAACCGTTCACCTTAATATGTGAACTTGTGCATTTTTTAGCAGACCTTTTGCCGTGAATTTGCTTCGGCATGGCTCTCCTACTGGAAAACAAAAATTGACCTTGAGGTAGAAGGCATTAACCATTGGTTAGAAGCGTTGGAATGGTCTTCTTTAGATTAACCGTTCACCTTAATATGTGAACTTGTGCATTTTTTAGCAGACCTTTTGCCATGAATTTGCTTCGGCATGGCTCTCCTACTGAAAACAAAAATTGACCTTGAGGTAGAAGGCATTAACCATTGGTTAGAAGCCTTGGAATGGTCTTCTTTAGATTAACCGTTCACCTTAATATGTGAACTTGTGCATTTTTTAGCAGACCTTTTGCCGTGAATTTGCTTCGGCATGGCTCTCCTATTGGAAAACAAAAATTGACCTTGAGGTAGAAGGCATTAACCATTGGTTAGAAGCGTTGGAATGGTCTTCTTTAGATTAACCGTTCACCTTAATATGTGAACTTGTGCATTTTTTAGCAGACCTTTTGCCGTGAATTTGCTTCGGCATGGCTCTCCTACTGGAAAACTAAAATTGACCTTGAGGTAGAAGGCATTAACCATTGGTTAGAAGCATTGGAATGGTCTTCTTTAGATTAACCGTTCACCTTAATATGTGAACTTGTGCATTTTTTAGCAGACCTTTTGCCGTGAATTTGCTTCGGCATGGCTCTCCTACTGAAAACAAAAATTGACCTTGAGGTAGAAGGCATTAACCATTGGTTAGAAGCGTTGGAATGGTCTTCTTTAGATTAACCGTTCACCTTAATATGTGAACTTGTGCATTTTTTAGCAGACCTTTTGCCGTGAATTTGCTTCGGCATGGCTCTCCTACTGGAAAACAAAAATTGACCTTGAGGTAGAAGGCATTAACCATTGGTTAGAAGCGTTGGAATGGTCTTCTTTAGATTAACCGTTCACCTTAATATGTGAACTTGTGCATTTTTTAGCAGACCTTTTGCCGTGAATTTGCTTCGGCATGGCTCTCCTACTGGAAAACAAAAATTGACCTTGAGGTAGAAGGCATTAACCATTGGTTAGAAGCGTTGGAATGGTCTTCTTTAGATTAACCGTTCACCTTAATATGTGAACTTGTGCATTTTTTAGCAGACCTTTTGCCGTGAATTTGCTTCGGCATGGCTCTCCTACTGGAAAACAAAAATTGACCTTGAGGTAGAAGGCATTAACCATTGGTTAGAAGCATTGGAATGGTCTTCTTTAGATTAACCGTTCACCTTAATATGTGAACTTGTGCATTTTTTAGCAGACCTTTTGCCGTGAATTTGCTTCGGCATGGCTCTCCTACTGGAAAACAAAAATTGACCTTGAGGTAGAAGGCATTAACCATTGGTTAGAAGCGTTGGAATGGTCTTCTTTAGATTAACCGTTCACCTTAATATGTGAACTTGTGCATTTTTTAGCAGACCTTTTGCCGTGAATTTGCTTCGGCATGGCTCTCCTACTGGAAAACAAAAATTGACCTTGAGGTAGAAGGCATTAACCATTGGTTAGAAGCGTTGGAATGGTCTTCTTTAGATTAACCGTTCACCTTAATCTTTGAACTTGTGCATTTTTTAGCAGACCTTTTGCCGTAAATTTGCTTCAGCATGGCTCTCCTACTGGAAAATAAAAATTGACCTTGAGGTAGAAGGCATTAACCATTGGTTAGAAGCGTTGGAATGGTCTTCTTTAGATTAACCGTTCACCTTAATATGTGAACTTGTGCATTTTTTAGCAGACCTTTTGCCGTGAATTTGCTTCGGCAGGGCTCTCCTACTGGAAAACAAAATTTGACCTTGAGGTAGAAGGCATTAACCATTGGTTAGAAGCGTTGGAATGATCTTCTTTAGATTAACCGTTCACCTTAATATGTGAACTTGTGCATTTTTTAGCAGACCTTTTGCCGTGAATTTGCTTCGGCATGGCTCTCCTACTGGAAAACAAAAATTGACCTTGAGGTAGAAGGCATTAACCATTGGTTAGAAGCGTTGGAATGGTCTTCTTTAGATTAACCGTTCACCTTAATATGTGAACTTGTGCATTTTTTAGCAGACCTTTTACCATGAATTTGCTTCGGCATGGCTCTCCTACTGGAAAACAAAAATTGACCTTGAGGTAGAAGGCATTAACCATTGGTTAGAAGCCTTGGAATGGTCTTCTTTAGATTAACCGTTCACCTTAATATGTGAACTTGTGCATTTTTTAGCAGACCTTTTGCCGTGAATTTGCTTCGGCATGGCTCTCCTACTGGAAAACAAAAATTGACCTTGAGGTAGAAGGCATTAACCATTGGTTAGAAGCGTTGGAATGGTCTTCTTTAGATTAACCGTTCACCTTAATATGTGAACTTGTGCATTTTTTAGCAGACCTTTTGCCGTGAATTTGCTTCGGCATGGCTCTCCTACTGGAAAACAAAAATTGACCTTGAGGTAGAAGGCATTAACCATTGGTTAGAAGCATTGGAATGGTCTTCTTTAGATTAACCGTTCACCTTAATATGTGAACTTGTGCATTTTTTAGCAGACCTTTTGCCGTGAATTTGCTTCGGCATGGCTCTCCTACTGGAAAACAAAAATTGACCTTGAGGTAGAAGGCATTAACCATTGGTTAGAAGCGTTGGAATGGTCTTCTTTAGATTAACCGTTCACCTTAATATGTGAACTTGTGCATATTTTAGCAGACCTTTTGCCATGAATTTGCTTCGGCATGGCTCTCCTACTGGAAAACAAAAAACTGACCTTGAGGTAGAAGGCATTAACCATTGGTTAGAAGCGTTGGAATGGTCTTCTTTAGATTAACCGTTCACCTTAATATGTGAACTTGTGCATATTTTAGCAGACCTTTTGCCGTGAATTTGCTTCGGCATGGCTCTCCTACTGGAAAACAAAAACTGACATTGAGGTAGAAGGCATTAACCATTGGTTAGAAGCGTTGGAATGGTCTTCTTTAGATTAACCGTTCACCTTAATATGTGAACTTGTGCATTTTTTAGCAGACCTTTTGCCGTGAATTTGCTTCGGCACGGCTCTCCTACTGGAAAACAAAAATTGACCTTGAGGTAGAAGGCATTAACCATTGGTTAGAAGCGTTGGAATGGTCTTCTTTAGATTAACCGTTCACCTTAATATGTGAACTTGTGCATTTTTTAGCAGACCTTTTGCCGTGAATTTGCTTCGGCATGGCTCTCCTACTGGAAAACAAAAATTGACCTTGAGGTAGAAGGCATTAACCATTGGTTAGAAGCGTTGGAATGGTCTTCTTTAGATTAACTGTTCACCTTAATATGTGAACTTGTGCATTTTTAGCAGACCTTTTGCCATGAATTTGCTTCGGCATGGCTCTCCTACTGGAAAACAAAAATTGACCTTGAGGTAGAAGGCATTAACCATTGGTTAGAAGCCTTGGAATGGTCTTCTTTAGATTAACCGTTCACCTTAATATGTGAACTTGTGCATTTTTTAGCAGACCTTTTGCCGTGAATTTGCTTCGGCATGGCTCTCCTACTGGAAAACAAAAATTGACCTTGAGGTAGAAGGCATTAACCATTGGTTAGAAGCGTTGGAATGGTCTTCTTTAGATTAACCGTTCACCTTAATATGTGAACTTGTGCATTTTTTAGCAGACCTTTTGCCGTGAATTTGCTTCGGCATGGCTCTCCTACTGGAAAACAAAAATTGACCTTGAGGTAGAAGGCATTAACCATTGGTTAGAAGCATTGGAATGGTCTTCTTTAGATTAACCGTTCACCTTAATCTTTGAACTTGTGCATTTTTTAGCAGACCTTTTGCCGTGAATTTGCTTCGGCATGACTCTCCTACTGGAAAACAAAAATTGACCTTGAGGTAGAAGGCATTAACCATTGGTTAGAAGCGTTGGAATGGTCTTCTTTAGATTAACCGTTCACCTTAATATGTGAACTTGTGCATTTTTTAGCAGATCTTTTGCCGTGAATTTGCTTCGGCATGGCTCTCCTACTGGAAAACAAAAACTGACCTTGAGGTAGAAGGCATTAACCATTGGTTAGAAGCGTTGGAATGGTCCTCTTTAGATTAACCGTTCACCTTAATATGTGAACTTCTGCATTTTTTAGCAGACCTTTTGCCGTGAATTTGCTTCGGCATGGCTCTCCTACTGGAAAACAAAAATTGACCTTGAGGTAGAAGGCATTAACCATTGGTTAGAAGCGTTGGAATGGTCTTCTTTAGATTAACCGTTCACCTTAATATGTGAACTTGTGCATTTTTTAGCAGATCTTTTGCCGTGAATTTGCTTCGGCATGGCTCTCCTACTGGAAAACAAAAACTGACCTTGAGGTAGAAGGCATTAACTATTGGTTAGAAGCGTTGGAATGGTCTTCTTTAGATTAACCGTTCACCTTAATATGTGAACTTGTGCATTTTTTAGCAGACCTTTTGCCGTGAATTTGCTTCGGCATGGCTTTTCTACTGGAAAACAAAAATTGACCTTGAGGTAGAAGGCATTAACCATTGGTTAGAAGCGTTGGAATGGTCTTCTTTAGATTAACCGTTCACCTTAATATGTGAACTTGTGCATTTTTTAGCAGACCTTTTGCCGTGAATTTGCTTCGGCATGGCTCTCCTACTGGAAAACAAAAATTGACCTTGAGGTAGAAGGCATTAACTATTGGTTAGAAGCGTTGGAATGGTCTTCTTTAGATTAACCGTTCACCTTAATATGTGAACTTGTGCATTTTTTAGCAGACCTTTTGCCGTGAATTTGCTTCGGCATGGCTCTCCTACTGGAAAACAAAAATTGACCTTGAGGTAGAAGGCATTAACCATTGGTTAGAAGCGTTGGAATGGTCTTCTTTAGATTAACCGTTCACCTTAATCTTTGAACTTGTGCATTTTTTAGCAGACCTTTTGCCGTGAATTTGCTTCGGCATGGCTCTCCTACTGGAAAACAAAAATTGACCTTGAGGTAGCAGGCATTAACCATTGGTTAGAAGCGTTGGAATGGTCTTCTTTAGATTAACCGTTCACCTTAATATGTGAACTTGTGCATTTTTTAGCAGATCTTTTGCCGTGAATTTGCTTCGGCATGGCTCTCCTACTGGAAAACAAAAATTGACCTTGAGGTAGAAGGCATTAACCATTGGTTAGAAGCGTTGGAATGGTCTTCTTTAGATTAACCGTTCACCTTAATCTTTGAACTTGTGCATTTTTTAGCAGACCTTTTGCCGTGAATTTGCTTCGGCATGACTCTCCTACTGGAAAACAAAAATTGACCTTGAGGTAGAAGGCATTAACCATTGGTTAGAAGCGTTGGAATGGTCTTCTTTAGATTAACCGTTCACCTTAATATGTGAACTTGTGCATTTTTTAGCAGACCTTTTGCCGTGAATTTGCTTCGGCATGGCTCTCCTACTGGAAAACAAAAATTGACCTTGAGGTAGAAGGCATTAACCATTGGTTAGAAGCGTTGGAATGGTCTTCTTTAGATTAACCGTTCACCTTAATATGTGAACTTGTGCATTTTTAGCAGACCTTTTGCCGTGAATTTGCTTCGGCATGGCTCTCCTACTGGAAAACAAAAATTGACCTTGAGGTAGAAGGCATTAACCATTGGTTAGAAGCGTTGGAATGGTCTTCTTTAGATTAACCGTTCACCTTAATCTTTGAACTTGTGCATTTTTTAACAGACCTTTTGCCGTGAATTTGCTTCGGCATGGCTCTCCTACTGGAAAACAAAAATTGACCTTGAGGTAGAAGGCATTAACCATTGGTTAGAAGCGTTGGAATGGTCTTCTTTAGATTAACCGTTCACCTTAATATGTGAACTTGTGCATTTTTTAGCAGATCTTTTGCCGTGAATTTGCTTCGGCATGGCTCTCCTACTGGAAAACAAAAATTGACCTTGAGGTAGAAGGCATTAACCATTGGTTAGAAGCGTTGGAATGGTCTTCTTTAGATTAACCGTTCACCTTAATCTTTGAACATGTGCATTTTTAGCAGACCTTTTGCCGTGAATTTGCTTCGGCATGACTCTCCTACTGGAAAACAAAAATTGACCTTGAGGTAGAAGGCATTAACCATTGGTTAGAAGCGTTGGAATGGTCTTCTTTAGATTAACCGTTCACCTTAATATGTGAACTTGTGCATTTTTTAGCAGACCTTTTGCCGTGAATTTGCTTCGGCATGGCTCTCCTACTGGAAAACAAAAATTGACCTTGAGGTAGAAGGCATTAACCATTGGTTAGAAGCGTTGGAATGTTCTTCTTTAGATTAACCGTTCACCTTAATATGTGAACTTGTGCATTTTTTAGCAGACCTTTTGCCGTGAATTTGCTTCGGCATGGCTCTCCTACTGGAAAACAAAAATTGACCTTGAGGTAGAAGGCATTAACCATTGGTTAGAAGCGTTGGAATGGTCTTCTTTAGATTAACCGTTCACCTTAATCTTTGAACTTGTGCATTTTTAGCAGACCTTTTGCCGTGAATTTGCTTCGGCATGACTCTCCTACTGGAAAACAAAAATTGACCTTGAGGTAGAAGGCATTAACCATTGGTTAGAAGCGTTGGAATGGTCTTCTTTAGATTAACCGTTCACCTTAATATGTGAACTTGTGCATTTTTTAGCAGACCTTTTGCCGTGAATTTGCTTCGGCATGGCTCTCCTACTGGAAAACAAAAATTGACCTTGAGGTAGAAGGCATTAACCATTGGTTAGAAGCGTTGGAATGGTCTTCTTTAGATTAACCGTTCACCTTAATCTTTGAACTTGTGCATTTTTTAGCAGACCTTTTGCCGTGAATTTGCTTCGGCATGGCTCTCCTACTGGAAAACAAAAATTGACCTTGAGGTAGAAGGCATTAACCATTGGTTAGAAGCGTTGGAATGGTCTTCTTTAGATTAACCGTTCACCTTAATCTTTGAACTTGTGCATTTTTTAGCAGACCTTTTGCCGTGAATTTGCTTCGGCATGGCTCTCCTACTGGAAAACAAAAATTGACCTTGAGGTAGAAGGCAACAGAGAGCCACGGTGTACCATGTTCGATTTTGGACGTGGTGGCAGTATGAATTGGATTACAACGCGTGGGTGGAACTTATCTGTGACAATGGCCTGGGGTTAGGGGATGTGTTTCTCTTTGAAGTGAAAAAGAAGTATTTCCGGACGTTGATGGTCCATCTGATTCGGTCGGAAACAGAGGTGTAGCTCAAACATTTAGATTTGTGGTTTTTTATCTATGTATGGTCTGTATGTAGTGTGATTATTTACCCCTCTGATACCCTTATGTCACGAGAGAGTTGACTGCTGAACAACTCGGTACCGAGTTCACTCGCTCTGTTCAGATAACTTTTAGTACGTAGGTGTTAAACTACTTTCTAGCATGTATGTAATTACTCGCTCCATTCAGATGCCTCCAGCTAGTACTCACTCTGATGTTTAATGATGATGATCCATCCATTCCAATCCTTTGAGGATGGTTTCAGATTGTAGACGGAGTTGGACTCCCACTGGCTTCCGAGACATGAACTTCCTTTGAAACCTTCATCTGGTCGAACTAACACACTGGATCCCAGCAACCGCGAGGCGGACGAGGCCGCAACCAGTCTGCAGTACATCTCATAGACACACGTGGAAACAGTGCCGGCGGGGACTAGGTCCCGGCCAGGCTTCGATGTCGGCGGCGGCCCGATCGCCTCGGGATCGCCTAACCCTAACATGACGAATGCGGTTTTGGGGTGTGGTTTCCACGCCAGGGTTAGAACACCACCATCACTTCTGACTTCTGAGGATTACATTGACCTCAACCTTATCTCTCCTATAGATTACCGGTTCCACTGATGATGTTGTAATATTACTTGTAAACCTAGTTGCATGGTAATATATTCAGGTGAAAAAGCTCTCGCCTTGGTGACCGCCCAAAAAAAAAAGATGATGGGTAGTTGTTCTTCTTAAGGAGGCTGTTGTGTTCTGGTTGGTTACGTTTCTTATGTTTCGTAGTCATATGTTAAGACTTTGTTTGTTCAGTTTGACTAATTCACATCTAGATATTTTTTAAAGATGTCACATCTAAGCTCCCACAAATATATAATGCAGCAACAAAAAACAAAAAAAACTAGGACAAAAAAAATTGACCACAAATAGAGTGGACATCAGCTAAGATGTGCAGCGGAGTAGTTTCTTTTGGTTTATGGCAGAGCTTTATTTGTGAGGCTGAGCTTGGTGGCGCCAGCTCTGTCACACTGGGTCATGCGAATGTTTTATCAGTTTAATTATCTATTTTGAAGAAATTGCCAGTTTAACTATCAATGGAATCATTAGCAAGAGCTCCTTAATTTGAAAAACAAAACCACCGGCAAAATAAGATAAACAAAATAGTTCACGTGGGAATGGCAAATTCATCTAATTATCCACATCAAAAAAAGAGGTACCAACAAAAGCATCATTTGTAGTTTTGTACTCCCTCCGTCCGGAAATACTTGTCGCGGAAATGCATAAACATGAATGTATCTAGAACTAAAATACGTCTAGATATATCCATTCCTCCGACAAGTATTTCCGGACGGAGGGAGTAGTTTGTATCTAATGCAAAAGACGTATAATTTGAGTATAAGCCATGATGCTCCCCCTCCCCCAGACTGTTGTACAAACAAAGACTACAAAACTGCTTATGCAATGTTCAAATGCCACACTAGAGTCCTCATTTGTTGAGGATTACATAACTAGTTTTGTAGTCTCACAGAGCAGAGCAGTCCTGATGCTACCCGGCCTGCTTCTCCGCTTCAGGAAGCCAAAGAAGGGTGAATCTGCAGCCAATCTTTGATAAGGCAGCTGGAAAACAAAAACCTTGGAATAGCTAATTCTTAACCAAGCCTGGAAAATTGGTGCTAATCTACTCTGCTGACAGCTAGTGCTGCTTATTACCTCACCACCTTTGCTATATGGATGCTTGGGCCACCAAGAAACTGGACAGAATGGCGAGAATCTTTCGTTGGAAAGTCGGAATGAAGGAGAGGAAGCCCATGGAAGAAAGTGCTTGGTTAATTGGAAGCAAATCTGTGCTCCAAAGAAATATGTGGGGCTGGGAATTAAAGACATCCAGTGTTTTAGTCATTCTCTAAGAAGGTTTGGAAGATCAAAGCCGAGGCCAAAATTAAATCCTACATCTTGCAGCTTGTGTGACCAGTGCTTGGAAAATGCTGGCGGCCTACCGATCTCCTGCCCGTTTGCCAAAGAGGTGTGGCAGCAGTTTCCTTGATGCAATTGACAATCAGCTCAAGCAACAAATTACGGCTGCGGTGTATGTGGCCTGGCACCTTTGGAAGGAAAGGAATGCCATGATCTTTGAAAACAAGAGCTCAACGCCAGCCAGAGTTACCGAGCTGGTGTCGGAGGATCTCAAGATGCTGGAAGAGGACATTGATACATAGATAGTATATACTGAGCTTCTTGTGTGTTGTTAATGTGTTCCTTGAAGAAAGTCACCCAAACTTCAAGGTCTTTTTGCTACATCTTCTTTTGCGGCCAAGTTTTTCCTGTCCTTGCATTATTGCGTAAGCACAAACCAGCCATCAATTCATATCAAGCAACACAAACACCGGGATGGCTTAAATCTAAAATCTACTATGGCACTAGACATAATTATATATAACCGATGACTCACACGAGTAAGAGTGAAGTTGCAACAGCAAATTGCCAATATTCAAATTGCATGATTAAAGTCGGTCCAATTAGGCCAATGCGTATATATATATAACCTGATGTCTGAATACCCGTTCGAATCTAAATATAACTGCAAAAAACGGATAGCAGGAAAAATATAATCTACGTACTCTCATCTAGTATCCAGGAGTATTTAGTACATATGAGCTTGATATTACTCCACCCCTGCATAACCAAGCAATATCCCTATACTGAACCAACATTATTTTATAGTATGATTCAATCAGAACGCCTTTATCCTCAGAACAGGATACTTACAATTTATGTGAACATAGAGTATCTGCCCAGAGAAAATATGTAAAATATCTGAATCTACAGAATCCCTCTAGAAGAAGCAACCACAAGTTGTCAGAAATTTGTATATGAACAGCACATCTTAACATCAATGTTAAGCTGCAATGAGATATGAGAAATCCAACAAGGAACAAAACCTACGGAGAACAACCAGGTATGATAACTGTTCAACAGTTCAATTGCAGAGCCAGATTCAGAAAGGCGGAAAAAAACTGAGCCTACATTCATACTGAAATATTAACAAAACTATACTGGAAACAACAGAGAGACACATGCATTCAACGATTCAGTTGCAGGGCTGAATTTAGAAATGGAAAAAAAGTTGAACCGAAATTTGCTAGCATCAGACTGCATTACTAAGTGAACAATGGAAGAACAAGTGCAAATAGACAGAAGATAGCATCAGGCAAAACAGATGGAGCATTGGGTTCATATCAGGTCCTAATTAAACCCACAAACAGTAGTTCCACATAACCTAAGAGTCAAGTTTGTTTCTTAGCAAGGTACTAGAAAGAAAGGCAAACCATTTCATAGCCAAAAGTTAGTTGGCGCCCTGCTGTAGCGGCAGTTAAGAATCCCGGGCATTGATGCTGTAGCTGGAGAGAAGTTGGATGATGGTGAAAGGGCGGTGGGCGGCGAGGATGAACAACTCGTGCAGCTTCACGAAATCTACAGCGCCAGCTGAGATCCTCTCGTCTTTCTCGTCCTTGAGATTGTACATGCAGATGTACGCAGACGAACCCAGGCGCTCAACGTAGTAGACACAGTTGGACTCAACAGATGGAAACTTATCGGTGTCAACAGCCAGGCACCTGTGATGACCGATGAAGATGGCATGGCTGCCGATGCTCTCCACAGGCACAATGCTACCGATGTCCATCTTGAAAACCTTGACGCATGGCTGCAGCTTGATGACGATCAGCACTTCTCCACCGAATTCCACGATGAAAAACCGGGTGTGGTCGTTTGCGTGTCCGGCCATAGGAAGATCCTCGGCATAAAACATTGATGGATGGACATGAAGTGACTGTATCAAATCGAAGATCTCGAATATAACAGAAACCCCGTGCCTGAATCCCTGCGCAGCGCCACCACCGTCGGCGTAGACACCGCCTCTGACTGCCTTCAATGAGATATGACAATCAATGGGCAACTGCACCTCCTTTTCTTGGAAACTTTCCATGTCAGGAGTGGCCGAGTAACTTTTGGAAGGAGAGTTGCAGAGCAAGTTGAGCGTGAGCGTGGGCCAAGAGCTGCGACCGAAGACGACAGTGGCGGCGGCGACCTTCTTGGTGGGTACAGGTGCCGCGAACCGGATCAGGACGACGGTGAGAGGATTGAAGACGCAGGCGGCTCGAGAAGGGTACCTGTCCGCCAGGACGAAGAAGCCGCCGGGAGTGGCGGCGAGGACGTGGTAGCGGCGGAGCAGCGGGATCCTCTTGCGGAGGAAGCGCCCCGTGGCGGCATTCAGCAGCAGCAGGTCGTCGCCGTCGTCCAGGATGACCCACCGGCGCGGGCGAAAGCGGGGGTCGAAGGGGTCGCTCCTGGGGTCGTCGGTGGCGGCGCGCCAGCCGGAGCAGACGGCGCGGAAGTCCATGTAGCAGTCGAGGTCGTTGGCGGCGAGGAGGGAGTCGGCGACGCGGCGGACGAGATCGGGCGGAAGGTCCGACCAGCCTGCGGCGGGAAGGAGCGGCGAGGTTTGGAGACGAGCCGGATCCGCATCCTTCCTTCTGGCAGGAGGGAGAACGGGCGCCGGGGCTTCAGCAGCGGGGGCCGCCATTGCCGCGCGCTTGAGCTCCTGAACTGAACCCTAACTAATCATGGATAGTACAAATTCGTCGGTGAGCAGCGTGAATGCGTAATGGAAACAACGGAATCGACCGAGTAGAGGAGGGATTGCTTACCAGATCAGCAGAAGAACACAAGCAGAGTGGATAAATTTGGAGAATTGAGGAACCGAAGAAGGGGAGAGACGGAGGAAAAGGGGAACAAGGATCGCCAGTGCCGAGTAGGTAGAGTATAGTGTGGACTGGACTGTGAACCATGCCCAATCTCCTTCAAAAAGGAAAAGGAAAAACATAACTTACCATTTTAATTCCCAATGCCATTACTTGATTTATTTATTTCAAAAAACACGGTGAAAGCCTTTTTGCCTCTGATGGATCGGCTGGCGCTATTGTCTTGCTGTATAATATCGGACTGGCGGTTTTTCGGCGAAATGAACTCCAAGCTCACGACGGCTATCGTCGATGAGGAAATTGAAACATCGCTGTTACGAATGGTGAAATGGGGCCAACCAAGGATCCCAGGTCAGATGGGCTCCCGGCGTTGTTCTATCAGCGTCACTGCTCGCTTGTAAAACATGAGGTCTGCGGGGCAGTTCGTGATTTCTTGAATGGGGCAGCAACTCCGACATCTTTTGAATGCTGCTGTGATTGTGATGATCCCAAACACCGGAGGAGCTGATGTTACAATTGATACCGATCGATCTTTGCAATGTTTTTCAAGTCTGCAACCAAGGTGGCCAACAGGTTGAAGATGATTCTTCCGGTGCTCATCTCGGAGAAACAAAGTGCTTTCGTCCCCGAAAGGCTCATAATGGACAATGTGTTGGTTGCATATGAGTCTCTACATGTTATACGTAAGAGGAAGAGAAAGAAACATTTATATGCGGTGAAGCTTAATATGATGAAGGCTTACGATAGGCTGGAGTAGGTCTTCCTTGAGTATATGATGTACAAGATGGGTTTTGCGCCTATGTGGATTTACATGATCATGAGATGCGTCACTATAGAAAGTTTTTCACTTAAACTTAATGGGGGGTTTCTCTAGGTGCTTTCTCCCTTCTAGGGGGCTTCAACAGGGCGACCCGCTCTCCCTTTATCTATTCCTCTTTTGTGTGGAAGGGCTCTCTGCACTGTTAAGGAAAGCACGACACTAGTAGAAAAACACCTATTAGTTCCGGTTCGTAAGGGCCTTTAGTCCCGGTTCATGAACCGGGACTAATGGGTCATTACTAATACCTCCCCCCTTTAGTCCCGGTTCTAACACGAACCGGGACAGATGGTCCTCCACGTGGCCGGTGCGCCGAGCCCAGGCAGGGGGGCCTTTGGTCCCGGTTGGTGGCACCAACCAGGACCAAAAGACATCCACGCGTCAGCATTCCAGTTGCTGGGGGTTTTGTTTTTTTTTGAAGGGGGGGGGTTTGGGGGTTTTGGGGGTTAATTTAGGTGTTTCATATATTGTGTTAGCTAGCTAATTAATAGAAAGAAGTGTCCTCTCTTATGTCCGTGCTTGGTCGACGCTACGTACTATATACATATAGCCCTCGACACGCTAGCTAGTAAGAAAATGAAGGGAACCATTGAGTACAGAAGTTCGTCATGCATACCGAGAGAAATGATCGATCGACCTCTCCTTCTCCGAGAGATTGATCGAACAACAAGTTTTCGTATCATGTACGTCCGACGCTACTGGCTACATACATGTACAATATATAAGATCTCTCAATTACAGTCCCCTAGCATTTGAAATCAACTTCCACATGGTATTCTTCGGCTTTATTGATGACGTGGTCAAGAAAGAATCCCGCCAATTCCTCTTGAATTGCTTTCATGCGATCTAGTTCTAGGAGTTCATTCCGCATCTGCCACGTCTAATTTGAAGAAGGGGGTTAATTAATACATATATATGAATGAAACTCAACAGAAATGATGGTGTAATAAAATAAAATTGTGAATATTATTGCTTACGCACTTCATATTGTCTTTGAGAGTAGCCCCGCTTGTTTTCAAAGTCGCGGTGTGGATGAACTCGCACACGTAGTATCCATAGAAATCATTCCCTTGTTCCTGCCACAAGCACTTTACGAGAAATAGAGGTCAGTCAAACTGATAATGAAGCATTATAAATGGCATTGATGAAAGTATAGCTATAGAATCAACGGGAGATGCGCACAACTAGCTAGCTAGTAGTACTTACTTTCGGGTATGTATATCGCAGCTCCTTCGGCAGTCCCGGAGCTTCTGCGGTGAACTGTTTCCAAACCCTGCAAGACAAAGAAAATAATTATTATTACTTGAGATATCAGGAAATGAACAAAAAGTTGCCGATATGGTGCGATAATGATCAATTGAACTTACTTGCTGAGCATTTCAGTCATGTCCACATAGATTTTGGGATCTTTCCGTCTCGAGTCTAAGACGGTTACTAGTCCACGCTCAAGCTTAATCTCCAGAAGAATATAGTGATACCTGCGCACGCATGCATAACTCATCAATTACATTACTATAACCTCGCTCGAGTAATAAGGGAAACTGAATATGCAAACGACAGTAACACTCACTTGTCGTTGTAAGGAAAGAGTATGGTATCTTTGTTTTGATTTTTGATCAACAATTATAGCAAGTTGTCCTCGGCCTCTTTGACGTGCTTTTCAACCAGAAATACATCTATCATATTTGTGTTAGTGAACCCAATATCATAAATTTCTTGTTTTTTGCACTCGACGATCTTCAATCTGCATAATATATTGAGGATAATTAATTATAAATACATGCAATGAAAGAGCCGAGCTATATATAGAGACTTAATGACAGAAATAGTACTTACATGCAGTAGCAAAAGACCGTTAATTTATCGAGGGCCTTTTGATTGAAGAACTCGAAGAACTCCTCAAATGGAACAGGCAACAGATCATTTCCAACGAGGTCGTGCTCCTCTTTAATTCTCAGATACAAAGTATTCGTCCCCCCAGACTCTCTGCAGGTTTTCATGTACCAAGCATGGAATCTTCGCATCATCGTTGTTAGAGATTTTTCATCTTTGACGAGAGGCTTCCCGTACTTGTATCTGTGTTCTTCCACCTCCATGAAATCAGGAAGTGCATCGTCAGGCAGGTAATCTTGTAGATTGCCATAACCGCCCACCATCCCCGGAACATTAGCGACGATGTTGCCGCTAGACACATTGAGCGGGGGGCACGATTGGTTTGCTTGTTCGCCGAGCTGGTCAATTTTTTTCGCAGATGCTCGTTCTTTTGCTCTTTGATGTCTGACAGTACTTCCCGACCGCTCCGCTTGGAGATATGTCTGTTCAGTAATGCACTCATAGTTGGTTCTCGGCGGAGACTTTGCCGGTTTCCTCAGGGCATCGAGAGTGCGCTTTGCTTTCACCGGATCTACCTTCTCCTCCGGAGGTGGATGTCTCTTCGTCTCGGGAGTGCTCCATAGTTTCTGCAAATATTTACAACATGTCAATTATTAGTCAAACATGGTACAGATGGATATATATATATATATATATATATATATATATATATATATATATTAGTGGTAAACGTAGAACTAGCTAGCTAATCACAATAAGGAATCATGTTAGTGGCCTCGACTCTGCTTCTCTAGGGTTTGGGGTCACCTCGACACAACACTTCAAGGGTTTGGGGTGGCCTCGACGACAACGCTCTTTTAACTTGGTAAATTTGGGTGGCCTCGAGAGAGTTAATTTGTCGGGTAGGGGCGCGACGGGAGGGGGTAGGAGACCAACATCGTTTTCTCTCTAGGGTTTGGGTGTCCTCGAGAGTTTTGGTCGAGCGAGAGGGCCGAGGGGGGTGCTGCCGTTGTATAAGTTATCACGGTCGAGAGGGGGTATATATATCGACCGCCCCTCATGTCGAAGTTATCTCGAGGGGGTTATATCGACAACGACGCGACATACATATACATGGGAAAATAATGTTATCGGGGAGGGGGTATCGGTACCCCCCCCCCCTCGTGTTGAAGTTTCTTCTTTCTCCTCTATTCATTTCTTCTTCTTCTACTCTTCTTTTTCTTCTTCCCCCTCGAGAAAGGAAAATAAGGAAAAGGAAGAAAAGAGGAAGAAGGAAGAAGAAAAAGAAGAAGAAGAAAAAAGAGGAGAAGAAGAAAGGAATAGAGGAGAAGAAGAAAAATAGAGAATAGAGGAGAAGAAAAATAGAGAATAGAGGAGAAGAAGAAAAATAGAAATTTCTATTTTTATTTTTCTTCTTCTCCTCTATTCCTTTCTTCTTCTCCTCTTCTTTTTCTTCTTTTTTCCTCTTCTTATTTATTTCTCCTCTTCTTCCTCTCCTCTTCTTCTCCTTTCTTCCTCTTCTTATTTTCCTTTTTCCTCTCATTCTTTTAGTATTGCTTGTTTTAAAAAAAATGTTCAAATAGAAAATTTCGAAAAAAACAAAGGTTTTGCCTAATGCATTGTTCATATGAATATACAAACATTTGCATATTCTACAATAATTAATATCACCAAAAAAATCTATGAACAGAAAAAAAAAACCTAACTTTTCTAAAAATCTATCTTTTGCATATATGAAAACATTAATACGCATATGAACAAAAAATACATATATGAACAAAAACATGCTCTGAACAATTTTTTTATACATTTTGAACATCTACATACACATAGCCACATACATACACATATACATTATATATATATGAACAAAAAAACTAAACTAATAAAAATGAAAAAGCAGAGCCTTATATATAGCCACATACATACACATATACATTGAACAAAAAAATTAAAGTAGTAAAAATGAAAAAAAAAACAGAGCCGGTGTGGCGCGGCGGCGGCTAGATGACGATGGCGACGGTGGGGGCGGCGAGGGCGCCGGCGCACGGGGGCGGGACGGTGCAGGGGCTCGGGGCGGCGCGCGGGGGCAGGATGGGGCGCGGGCTCGGGGAGGCCGGCGACGAGGACGGCGCGGGCTCGGGGAGGCCGACGACGAGGACGGCGCGGGCTCGGGGAGGCGACGGCCTTGGCGGCGGCGGCGGCGGCGACGGCGAGGTGGAGCAGCCTGGCGGCGTCGAGGAGGGTCGGCGTCGTCGGGGGCAACTGGCGATGAGATTCTGAATTTTTGCAAAGTGTTTGCTTATATAGCAAAGCCATTGGTCCCGGTTCGTGAAACCAACCGGGACTAATGCACCCTTTAGTCCCGGTTGGTGCCACCAACCGGGACCAAAGGCCTCTTTTTCGGCAGCCCAAAGGGCGGGAAGCGGCGACCTTTGGTACCGGTTGGTACCACCAACCGGGACCCCCCCCCCTTAGTCCCGGTTGGTGCCACCAATAGGGACCAAAGGCCCCTGTGCTGCCCGCATCGGGGCCAAAGTTTAGTCCCACCTCGCTAGTTGAGAGGGGCGCATAGTGGTTTATAAGCCCCACTGCCGCCCCCCTCTCGAGGTCCTCTCCACCGCAGGCTTTCGGGCCTACTTGCTATTGCTTTGCCTGATGGGCCTTCTGGGCCTACTGCAGGCCTGAATCGTGGCCCATAGTAGGGTTCCATGTCGTATTCAGGCCGTGGGGGGCCAGTAGGAGGCATTTTTTTTGTTTTTTTGTTTTCTTTACTTATTGTTGCTATTTTTATTTTATTTTCCAGTTTCTTTGTTTTGTTTTCTGCATTATTTATTTTCTTTTGTTTTTTCTTTATTTTTTAATTCTTTTTGCTTTTAGTTTTAGGAAAATTATAAACTTTCTGTTAGTGCCATTAGTTTTCAAATTTGAAAACATATTTTTTGTTTTTTGTTTTCTTTCTTGCTTTATTTATTTTATTTTGTTTCTACTTACAACAAAATACTTATCGTTGCTATTTTTAATTATTACGAGGGCCGAACCATAAGACATTAAAGCATTTCAAATGAACTCTGAAAAAGTTGAAATTTGGCATGGTATCATAAATTGACCCACATAGCATGTGCATGTACAAAACGGACAATGGTATCATACTCGTCAGTTACAAAGTTGGCATGGTATCATCATAATAGTTGCGGGAGAAAGTCTTCACTTTTTCTTCGCTTGTGTCATTTGCTTATTGCGCCGTAACCATGGATAATCTTCATCGTTTATCAGGATGCTGGGGTCAGCCTTGACTTTGAAGGGAGGAATTTCATGAAACCTTTTATAATCTTCAGACATGTCTGTCTTGCCCTCCACTCCCACGATGTCCATTTTTCCTGAAATAAGTATGTGACGCTTTGGCTCATCGTATGATGTATTCGCTTCCTTATCTTTTCTCTTTCTCGGTCTGGTAGACATGTCCTTCACATAGATAACATGTGCCACATCATTGGCTAGGATGAACGATTCGTCAGTGTACCCAAGATTTTTCAGATCCACTGTTGTCATTTCGTACTGTGGGTCTACCTGTACCCCGCCTCCTGACAGATTGACCCATTTGCACTTAAACAAAGGGACCTTAAAATCATGTCCGTAGTCAAGTTCCCATATGTCCACTATGTAACCATAATATGTGTCCTTTCCCCTCTCGATTGTTGCATCAAAGCGGACACCGCTGTTTTGGTTGGTGCTCTTTTGATCTTGGTCAATCATGTAAAATGTATTCCCATTTATCTCGTATCCTTTCCAAATCAATACAGTCAAAGATGGTCCCGTGGACAACAAGTACAGCGCATCACAAATAGTGTTGTCACCTCTGATACGTGCTTCCAACCAACTGCTGAAAGTCCTGATGTGTTAACATGTAATCCAGTCGTCGCACTGCTCCGTGCGTTTGGAGCACAGACTGTTCTTGTGTTCATCGACATATGGGGTCACCAAGGTAGAGTTCTGTAGAACTGTGTAGTGTGCTTGAGACCAAAAATATCCGTCCCTGCATATTATTGAGTCCCTTCCAAGCGTGCCTTTTCCAGTCAGTCTCCCCTCATACCGCGATTTAGGGAGACCTATCTTCTTAAGGCCAGGAATGAAGTCAACACAAAACCCGATGACATCCTCTGTTTGATGGCCCATGGAGATGCTTCCTTCTGGCCTAGCGCGGTTATGGACATATTTCTTTAGGACTCCCATGAACCTCTCAAAGGGGTACATATTGTGTAGAAATACGGGGCCCAGAATGACAATCTCGTCAACTAGATGAACTAGGATGTGCGTCATGATATTGAAGAAGGATGGTGGGAACACCAGCTCGAAACTGACAAGACATTGCACCACATCACTCCTTAGCCTTGGTATGATTTCTGGATCGATCACCTTCTGAGAGATTGCATTGAGGAATGCACATAGCTTCACAATGGCTAGTTAGACCTTTTTTGGTAGAAGCCCCCTCAATGCAACCGAAAGCAGTTGTGTCATAATCACGTGGCAGTCATGAGACTTTAGGTTCTGAAACTCTTTCTCTGCCATATTTATTATTCCTTTTATATTGGACGAGAAGCCATTCGGGACCTTCATAATAAGCAGGCATTCAAAGAAGATTTCCTTCTCTTCTTTGGTAAGAGCATAGCTGGCAGGACCTTCATACTGCTTTGGAGGCATGTTGTCTTTTTCGTGCAAACGTTGCAGGTCCTCCCGTGCCTCAGTTGTACCTTTTGTCTTCCCATACACGCCCAAGAAGCCTATCAGGTTCACGCAAAGGTTCTTCGTCACGTGCATCACGTCGATCGAAGAGTGGACCTCTAGGTCTTTCCAGTAGGGTAGGTCCCAAAATATAGATTTCTTCTTCCACATGGGTGCGTGTCCCCCAGCGTCACTCGGAACAGCTAGTCCGTCGGGACCCTTTCCAAAGATTACGTGTAAATCATTGACCATAGCAAGTACGTGATCACCGGTACGCATGGCGGGCTTCCGGTGATCTGCCTCGCCTTTGAAATGCTTGCCTTTCTTTCGACATTGATGGTTGGTCGGAAGAAATCAACGATGGCCCAGGTACACATTCTTCCTGCAGCTTGCCGGGTATATACTATCGGTGTCAAGTAAACAGTGCATACATGCGTGGTATCCCTTGTTTGTCTGTCCTGAAAGGTTACTGAGAGCGAGCCAATCGTTGATGGTCACGAACAGCAACGCCTTTAGGTTAAATTCCTCCTGTTTGTGCTCATCTCACGTACGTACACCATTTCCATTCCACAGCTGTAAAATTTCTTCAACTAATGGTCTTAGGTACACATCAATGTCGTTGTCAGGTTGCTTAGGGCCTTGGATGAGAACTGGCATCATAATGAACTTCCGCTTCATGCACATCCAAGGAGGAAGGTTATACATACATAGAGTCATGGGCCAGGTGCTGTGATTGCTGCTCTGCTCCCCGAAAGGATTAATGCCATCCACGCTTAAAGCAAACCATACGTTCCTTGGCTCACTTGCAAACTCATCCCAGTACTTTCTCTCGATTTTTCTCCACTGCGACTCGTCAGCGGGTGCTCTCAACTTCCCGTCTTTCTTACGGTCCTCACTGTGCCATCGCATCAACTTGGCATGCTCTCCGTTTCTGAACAAACGTTTCAACCGTGGTATTATAGGAGCATATCACATCACCTTCGCAGGAACCCTCTTCCTGGGGGGCTCACCGTCAACATCACCAGGGTCATCTTGTCTGATCTTATACCGTAATGCACCGCATACCGGGCATGCGTTCAGATCCTTGTACGCACCGCGGTAGAGGATGCAATCATTAGGGCATGCATGTATCTTCTGCACTAGAGGGCATATGACCTTCTTTGCTGCGTATGTACTGTCGGGCAATTCATTATCCTTTGGAAGCTTCTTCTTCAATATTTTCAGTAGCTTCTCAAATCCTTTGTCAGGCACAACATTCTCTGCCTTCCATTGCAGCAATTCCAGTACGGTACCGAGCTTTGTGTTGCCATCTTCGCAATTGGGGTACAACCCTTTTTTGTGGTCCTCTAACATGCGATCGAACTTCAGCTTCTCCTTTTGACTTTCGCATTGCGTCCTTGCATCGACAATGACCCGACGGAGATCATCATCATCGGGCACATCGTCTGGTTCCTCTTGATCTTCAGCAGCTTCGCCCGTTGCAGCATCATCGTGCACATCGTCTGGTTCCTCTTAATGTTCAATAGCATCACCGTATTCAGGGGGCACATAGTTGTCATCGTACTCTTCTTCGCCGTCTTCCATCATAACCCCTATTTCTCCGTGCCTCATCCAAACATTATAGTGTGGCATGAAACCCTTGTAAAGTAGGTGTGTGTGGAGGATTTTCCGGCCAGAGTAAGACTTCGTATTCCCACATATAGGGCATGGACAACACATAAAACCATTCTGCTTGTTTGCCTCAGCCACTTTGAGAAAATCATGCACGCCCTTAATGTACTCGGAGGTGTGTCTTGAACCGTACGTCCATTGCCGGTTCATCTGCGTGCATTATATATAATTAAGTGTGTCAAAAATCATTACAGAACATCATCAATAGATAATTAAGTGACCAAATTAATAGAAGTTCATCATCACATTAAAACCAAAGTACATACATAGTTCTCATCTAACAACATAAAGCTCTGCAGAGCATCTAAATAAATTAAACCATACACTGAAACTATGTAAAACATTTCAATGCAAAAACAAATGCGATCATAATCGCAACCAATGTAACAACTGATCCAACGGCATAATGATACCAAGCCTCGGTATGAATGGCATATTTTCTAATCTTTCTAATCTTCAAGCGCATTGCATCCATCTTGATCTTGTGATCATCGACGACATCCGCAACATGCAACTCCAATATCATCTTCTCCTCCTCAATTTTTCTAATTTTTTCCTTCAACAAATTGTTTTCTTCTTCAACTAAATTTAACCTCTCGACAATAGGGTCGGTTGAAATTTCCGGTTCAACAACCTCCTAGATAAATAAAATCTATGTCACGTTGGTCGGCATAATTGTCATAAACAATAAATGAACCAATAGTTATGAAAAGATAATATATACCACATCCGAATCATAGACAGGACGAGGGCCGACGGGGGCGGATACCAAAACCATCGCACTATATAAGATGCAATAATAAAAGTAAGAAAATTATACAAGTATCTATATAAGCATACAAGTAAGAATTTTTTTTCCTTTCAGAAAGAAGATAAGAACAAGAGGCTCACCACGGTGGTGCCGGCGACGAGATCGGCGCGGGTGATCGACGGCGGTGAAGACGGGGACGGGACGTGATGGACCGCTAAACCTAGACAAATATTGAGGAAAATGGAGCTTGGAGGTCGAGCTTGGAGAGGAGAAAGCTTAAGTAGTGTGGCTCGGGCATTCCATCGAACACCTCGTGTGCATAAGAGGTGAGCTAGAGCACCACAAAGCTCTCCCCTCGCCGGCCAGAAAAACAGAGCAGTGGGAGTGCTCTGCTCGCGGGCGAGGGTATATATAGGCAACTAATTGGTCCCGGTTCGTGGCTCGAACCGGGACTAAAGGGCAGCCTTTGGTCCCGGTTCAAGACACCAACCGGGACCAATGGGGGTGGGCCAGGAGCAAGGCCCATTGGTCCCGGTTCGTCCCACCAACCGGGACCAATAGGTCCAGTCGAACCGGGACCAATGGCCCACGTGGCCCGGCCGGCCCCCGTGGCTCACGAACCGGGTCCAATGCCCCCATTGGTCCCGGTTCTGGATTGAACCGGGACTAATGGGCTGGCCCGGCCTGAACCATTGCCCCCTTTTCTACTAGTGTGAGTAGATAACCAAATCAAGGGTGTGTCTTTCGGGGGCACTGGCCCCCATATAACACACTTGCTTTTCGCCGGTGATAGTATTGTTTTTCTGGAAGGAACCAAGGACGGCATGAGAGCCCTCAGGGATATTCTGGTGAGGTATGAAGAAGCATCGGGGCAAAGAGTTAACTTGCAGAAGTCCTCCATTTTCTTTGGCAAGGGTTGTTCAGAGAAAATAAGGTGCTGCTGAAACAATTGGTGGGATTTGAGTCTGAGGCTCTCAGTGAAAGATATTTGGGGTCTTCCAACACATGCTGCGAACGATGTTCCCCATGTAGTCCATTTGATTTTTTTTATCCCTCTACTATTCATGTAAAATTGCTAACATTATATTTCTTGTAATCGAATTAACAACTAGCAATTATAAATACTAGTTGTGTTGTTGAATCTAACTAAAACAGATTCGATTTTGCTAGGGCACGGTGACGGGAATATATTCTCTTGACGCCTTTAATTCTTTTAGTCTCGTCACGTGATGTGAGACAAAAAAATTCTACAATGTTGACTAAGAAGGTGGTGGTCTAGGGGTGGGGATAGGAGGGCAACGACACCGGAGAAGAACTAGCACCTCTCGGACATGGACATCATGTGATGCGAGACAAAACATTCCTACTATGTTGAGTAAGAAGATGGTGGGCTAGGGGAGGGGATAGGACGACAATGACACCGAAAAAGAACTAGCACCTCTCGGACATGGACATCATGTGATGCGAGACAAAATATTAATACTATGTTGAGTAAGAAGATGGTGGGCTAGGGGGGAGGATAGGATGGCAACGATACCGGAGAAGAACAAGCAGCCCTCGGACATGGACATTTTGCCCAGCCAAAAATAAACAGCCCATATAGAGCAAAACGAGCACAGAGATTGCTGAGTGATTAAAAAAGCATGTTTAATTTGGTACGACGTCAGGTGACCTCAGCTGACTGAGACGCGACCCCTTCTTCTATTCTTCCTCTTACATTTGTAGCTCTCCCTTCCCCGACTCCTTCATTTTATCTGCTCTATTTCTCACTCACGTGTGAACCTTGCAAAGAATGAATGTACCGGTTCATCCTAATCCAAGATAGCTACGGGGGTGCATTTGGATAGGAAAAAAAGGAGAATTTAATGAATAAAATTAAAGGCTACATCAGTGGCTCAAAGTTAACAGCAGGAAGGGACCCAATCACCTAGGTCCCATAACTGTTGGAAATATGAGCAATTTACCAAATGATTTTATTAACAGAAATACTAGTTAAAGTACGACTAGTATAGCAGTGATAAAACAAGTCATGCGATTTGATAAAGAGAAGGTAAACAACGTCTTCATATATGAACTGTAACTAAACACATCTAAAGCAGAAAGTATAGCAAGTTGCATATATGAAATAGAGCCTAACATATGTAGGGCAAACACTAGAACAAGGAACTGTAGCAGGGCCTCTAATAGAAAGAGGAAAAATACGTACATGATAGCAGCAGAAGAAGAGCTGGACTTGGGGTCGGTATCCTCGCCAGCCATGTCGTCGAGGAGGTTGTCGATGTCGGGGAAGAAGTCGTCGTCGGGGAAGTAGTCGTCGGAGTCCGGAGCGCGCGTGGATGTCCTTCTTGTTCTCATCCTCATTGATACGTCTCCAACGTATCTATAATTTTTTATTGTTCCATGCTATTATATTACCCCTTTTGGATGTTTATGGGCTTTATTTTACACATTTATATCATTTTTGGGACTAACCTACTAACCGAAGGCCCAGCCCATATTGCTGTTCTTTTGCCTATTTCAGTATTTTGAAGAAAAAGAATATCAAACGGAGTCCAAACGGAATGAAACCTTCGGGAGCGTGATTTTTGGAATGAACGTGATCCAGAGGACTTGGAGTGCAAGTCAAGAAGTTGCCGAGGCTCCCACGAGATAGGAGGGCGCCCCCCCCCCTATAGGGCGCGCCCCCTGTCTCGTGGGCCCCTCGGGCGTCCACCGACGTATTTCTTCCTCCTATATAAGCCTACATACCCCGAAAACATCCAGGGGCAGACGAAACACAATTTCTACCACTGTAACCTTATGTATCCGCGAGATCTCATCTTGGAGCCTTCATCGGCACTCTGCCGGAGGGGGAATCGACCATGGAGGGCTTCTACATCAACATCCTTGCCCCTCCGATGAGTTGTGAGTAGTTTACCACAGACCTATGGGTCCATAGTTATTTGCTATATGGCTTCTTCTCTCTTTTTGGATCTCAATACAATGTTCTCCCCCTCGCTTGCGGAGATCTATTTGATGTAAACTCTTTTTGCGGTGTGTTTGTCGAGATCCGATGAATTGTGGGTTTATGATCAAGTTTATCTATAAATAATATTTGAATCTTCTCTGAATTCTTTTATGTATGATTGAGTTATCTTTGCAAGTCTCTTCGAATTATCAGTTTGGTTTGGCCTACTAGATTGATCTTTCTTGCCATGGGAAAAGTGCTTAGCTTTGGGTTCAATCTTGCGGTGTCCTTACCTAGTGACAGAAAGGGTTGCAAGGCATGTATTGTATTGTTGCCATCGAGGATAACAAGATGGGGTTTATATCATATTTCTTGAGTTTATCCCTCTACATCATGTCATCTTGCTTAATGCATTACTCTATTCTTATGAACTTAATACTCTAGATGCAGGCAGGAGTTGGTCGATTTGTGGAGTAATAGTAGTAGATGCAGGCAGGAGTCGGTCTACTTGTTGCGGACGTGATGCCTATATACATGATCACGCCTAGATAATCTCATAATTATTCGCTTTTCTATCAATTGCTTGACGGTAATTTGCTCACCCACCGTAATACTTATGCTATCTTGAGAGAAGCCACTAGTGAAACCTATGGCCCCCGAGTCTATATCTTATCATATTTGCTTCCAATCTACTTTTATTTGCATCTTTACTTTTTGCATCTATATTATAAAATACCAAAAATATATTTATCTTATCTTACTATCTTTATTAGATCTCACTTTTGCAAGTGGCCGTGAAGGGATTGACAACCCCTTAATTGCGTTGGTTGCGAGTTCTCAGTTTGTTTGTGTAGGTGCGTGGGACTTTTGAGGAGCCTCCTACTGGATTGATACCTTGGTTCTCAAAAACTGAGGGAAATACTTATGCTACTATTGCTGCATCACCCTGTACTCTTCGAGGAAAACCAATGCAAGCTCAAGATGTAGCAAGAAGGATTTCTGGCGCCGTTGCCGGGGAGGTCTTCGCTCAAGTCAAGACATACCAAGTACCCGTCACAAACCCATCTCTCTCGCATTTACATTATTTGCCATTTGCCTCTCCTTTTCATCTCCCCCACTTCACCCTTGCCGTTTTGTTCGCCCTCTCTTTCCCAATCTCCTCCTCTCTTTTTCGCTCGCCTTTTTTCTGTTTCCTTGTGTGTTGGATTACTTGTTGCCATGGTGCAAGATAATACCAAATTGTGTGATTTCTCGAATACCAATAATAATGATTTCCTTAGTACTCCGATTGCTCCTCTCAATGATGTTGAGTCTTGTGAAATCAATACTGCTTTGCTGTATCTTGTTATGAAAGATCAATTTGCTGGACTTCCTAGTGAAGATGCCGCTACTCGTCTAAACAACTTTGTTGATTTGTGTGATATGCAAAAGAAGAAAGATACGGATAACAATATTGTCAAATTGAAATTATTTCCGGTTTCACTTAGAGATCGTGCTAAAGTTTGGTTTTCGTCTTTACCTAAAAATAGTATTGATTCTTGGAACAAGTGCAAAGATGCTTTTATCTCTAAGTATTTTCCTCCCGCTAAGATTATCACTCTTAGGAACGATATTATGAATTTTAAACAACTTGATCATGAGCATGTTGCCCAATCTTGGGAAAGAATGAAATTGATGCTTCGCAATTGCCCTACTCATGGTTTGAATTTATGGATGATCATACAAAAATTTTATGCCGGTTTGAACTTTGCTTCTAGAAATCTCTTAGATTCGGCCACGAGAGGCACGTTTATGGAAATCACGTTAGGAGATGCTACAAAACTTCTTGATAATATTATGGCTAATTATTCTCAATGGCACACCGAAAGATCTTCTAGTAAAAAAGTGCATGCTATAGAAGAAATTAATGTTTTGAGTGGAAAGATGGATGAACTTATGAAATTGTTTGCTACTAAAAATACTCCTCTTGATCCCAATGATATGCCTTTGTCTTCTTTGATTGAGAATAATAATGAATCTATGGATGTGAATTTTGTTGGTAGGAATAGTTTTGGAAACAATGCTTATAGAGGAAACTTTAATGCTAGACCATTCCCTAGTAATTCCTCTAATAATTATGGAAATTCCTACAATAATTCTTACGGTAATTTTAATAAGATGCCCTTTGATTTTGAGAATAGTGTGAAAGAATTTATGATTTCTCAAAAGAATTTTAATGCTTTGCTTGAAGAAAAATTGCTCAAAGTTGATGATTTGGCTAGGAACGTTGATAGACTTTCGCTTATGTTGATTCTCTTAAACTTAGATCTTATCCTCCTAAGCATGATATCAATGAGTCTCTCAAAGTAATGAGAATTTCCATTGACGAGTGCAAGGAAAGAACCGCTAGATTGCGTGCAAAGAAAGATAGCTTTATAAAAGCGTGTTCTTCTAGTTTCCATGAAAATAATGATGAGGATCTTAAAGTTATTGATGCGTCCCCTATTAGATCTATGTTTTGAAATATGAATTTTGATAATTATGGGACTGATGATGAGTCAACTTTACCTAGAAGGCGTCCCAAAAATTCGGAGTTTTTAGATCTTGATGCTAAATTTGGTAAAAGTGGGATTGGAGAGGTCACAACTTTAAATAGCATTGAACCCACTATCTCGGATTTCAAGGATTTTGATTATGATAATTGTTCTTTAGAAGGTTGTATTTCCTTGTTGCAATCCGTTGTTAATTCTCCTCATGCTTATAGTCAAAATAAAGCTTTTACCAAACATATTGTTGATGCCTTGATGCAATCTTATGATGAAAAACTTAATTTGGAAGTTTCTATACCTAGAAAACTTAATGATGAGTGGGAACCTACTATAAAGATTAGAATTAAAGATCATGAGTGTTTTGCTTTGTGTGATTTGGGTGCTAGTGTTTCCACGATTTTGAAAACTTTATGTGATATTCTAGGTTTCCATGATCTTAATGATTGCTCTTTAAATTTGCACCTTGCGGATTCAACCATTAAAAAGCCAATGGGAAGGATCAATGATGTTCTCATTGTTGCAAATAGAAATTTGGTGCCCGTGGATTATATCGTTCTTGATATAGATTGCAATCTTTCTTGCCCTATTATTCTTGGTAGACCCTTCCTTAGAACGATTGGCGCAATTATTGATATGAAGAAAGGAAATATTAGATTCCAATTTCCATTAAAGAAAGGCACGGAGTACTTTTCAAGAAAGAAAGTCAAATTACCTTATGAATCTATCATGCGGGCTACTTATGAATTTAGTGCCAAAGATGGCACTAGTTAGATCTATCTTTGCTTTTATGCCTAGCTAGGGGCGTTAAACGATAGCGCTAGTTGGGAGGCAACCCAATTTTTCTTTATGTTTTTTGTTTTTGATCCTGTTTAGTAATAAATCTTGCTTTTACCTTATGTTTAGATGTGTTTTTATCTTTTAGTTAGTGTTTGTGCCAAGTAGAACCTATAGGATAACCTATGATGTTAGTTGATTTGATTCTGCTGAAAAACAGAAACTTTGCACGCACGAATATAATTTTTTTAAATCACAGGAATGTGCTTTTGCGTTGATTCTTTTTGATGCTGATAAATAAACAAATTGTACAGGACTTCCTATTTTTCTAGGATTTTTAGAGTTCCAGAAGTTTGCGTTAGTTACAGATTGCTACAGACTGCTCTGTTTTTGACAAATTCTGTTTTTCATGTGTTGTTTGCTTATTTTGATGCATCTATGGCTAGTAAAATAGTTTATAAACCATAGAGAAGTTGGAATACAGTAGGTTTAACACCAAAATAAATAAAGAATGGGTTCATTGCAGTACCTTATGTGGTGGTTTTGTTTTCTTTCACTAACGGAGCTTATGAGATTTCCTATTGAGTTTTGTGTTGTGAAGTTTTCAAGTTTTGCGTAAAGCTTTTATGGACTATGGAATAAAGGGTGGCAAGAGCCTAAGCTTGGGGATGCCCATGACACCCCAAGATATTCAAGGATAGCCAAAAGCCTAAGCTTGGGGATGCCCCGGGAAGGCATCCCCTCTTTCGTCATCGTTCATTGGTAACTTTACTTGGAGCTATATTTTTATTCGCCACATGATATGTGTTTTGCTTGGAGCGTCGTGTATTATATTAGCCTTTTCTTTTTAGTTTACCACAATCATCCTTGCTATACACACCTTTTGGGAGAAGCCTATTTGATTAGAATTTGCTAGAATACTCTATGTGCTTCACTTATATCTTTTGAGCTTGATAGTTTTTGCTCTAGTGCTTCACTTATATCTTTTAGAGCGCGGTGGTGTCCTAATTTTGAAGAAATTTCTAGTCTCCCATGCTTCACTTATATCTTTTTGAGAGTCTTTTAGAACATAATGGTATTTTCTATGGTTATAAAATTGGTCCTAGAATGGTAGGCATCCAAGTTGGGTATAATAAAAACTATCATAGGAAGTGAATTGGATGCTATGATCAATTTGATACTTGATAATTGTTTTGAGATATGGAGGTAGTGATATTAAAGTCATGCTAATTGGGTGATTATGAATTTAAAGAATGCTTGTGTTGAAGTTAGCAAGTCCCGTAGCATGCACGTATGGTTAAAGTTGTGTAACAAATTTGAAACATGAAGTGTACCTGGCTTGTGCATCCTTATGAGTGGCGGTCGGGGATGAGAGATGGTCTTTTCCTACCAATCTATCCCCCTAGGAGCATGCGCGTAGTACTTGATTTTTGATGACTTCTAAGTTTTTGCAATAAGTATATGAGTTCTTTTGACTAATGTTGAGTCCATGGATTATACGCACTTTTACCTTTCCGCCATTGCTAGCCTCTTCGGTACCGTGCATTGCCCTTTCTCACCTTGAGAGTTGGTGCAAACTTCGCCGGTGCATCCAAACCCCGTGATACGATACACTCTATCACACATAACCTCCCTATATCTTCCTCAAAACAGCCACCATACCTACCTATCATGGCATTTCCATAGCCATTCCGAGATATATTGCCATGCAACTTTCCACCGTTCCGTTTATCATCATCATGACGTACTTTACTTTTGTCATATTGCCATTGCATGATCATGTAGTTGACATCGTATTTGTGGCAAAGCCACAATGCATTATTTTCCATACATGTCACTCTTGATTCATTGCACCATCCCGGTACACCGCCGGAGGCATTCATATAGAGTCATATCTTCTTCTTGTTTCGAGTTGTAATTCATATGTTGTAATCAATAGAAGTGTGATGATCATCATTATTAGAGCATTGCCCAAAAAGAAAAAAAGAGGAAAGGCCGAAAGAAAAAAAGAAAGGCCCAAAAAAATAAAAAGAAAATAAATAAAAAGGGCAATGCTACTATCTCTTTTTCCACACTTGTGCTTCAAAGTAGCACCTTGTTCTTCATGTAGTGAGTCTCATATATTGTGTTTCAAAGTAGCCCCATGTTTTTCATATAGTGAGTCTCATAAGTTGTCTTTTTCATACTAGTGGGAATTTTTTATTATAGAACTTGGCTTGTATATTCTTACGATGGGCTTCCTCAAATGCCCTAGGTCTTCGTGAGCAAGCAAGTTGGATGCACACCCACTAGTTTTCTTTTGTTGAGCATTCGTTTATAGCTCTAGTGCATCCGTTGCATGGCAATCCCTACTCCTCATGTTGACATCAATTTATGGGCATCTCCATAGCCTGTTGATTATCCTCGTCAATGTGAGACTTTCTCCTTTTTTGTCTTCTCCACACAATCCCCATCATCATATTCTATTCCACCCATAGTGCTATATCCATGGCTCACGCTCATGTATTGCGTGAAGGTTGAAAAAGTTTGACATTATTTAAGTATGAAACAATTGCTTGGCTTGTCATCGGGGGTATAGAAGTTGGGAACATCTTTGTGTGACGAAAATGAAGCATAGCCTAACTATATGATTTTGTAGGGATGAACTTTCTTTTGCCATGTTATTTTGAGAAGACATGATTACTTTGATTAGTATGCTCGAAATGTTACTATTTCTTTTATCAATATGAACTTTTATTTTGAATCATTTGGATCTGAACATTCATGCCACAATAAAGAAAATTGCATTATGAATTATGCTAGGTAGCATTCCACATCAAAAATTCTCTTTTTATCATTTACCTACTCGAGGACGAGCAGGAATTAAGCTTCGTGATGCTTGATACGTCTCCAACGTATCTATAATTTTTGATTGTTCCATGCTATTATATTACCCCTTTTGGATGTTTATGGGCTTTATTTTACACATTCATATCCCCTTTTGGATGTTTATGGGCTTTATTTTACACATTTATATCATTTTTGGGACTAACCTACTAATCGGAGGGCCGGCCCATATTGTTGTTCTTTTGCCTATTTCAGTATTTCGAAGAAAAGGAATATCAAACGGAGTCCAAACGGAATGAAACCTTCGGGAGCGTGATTTTTGGAAGGAACGTGATCCAGAGGACTTGGAGTGCAAGTCAAGAAGCTACCGAGGCTCCCACAAGATAGGAGGGCGCCCCCCTATAAGGCGTGCCCCCCTGTCTCGTGGGCCCCTCGGGCGTCCACCGACGTACTTCTTCCTCCTATATAAGCCTACGTACCCCGAAAACATCCAGGGGGCAGACGAAACACAATTTCTACCACCGTAATCTTCTGTATCCGCGAGATCTCATCTTGGAGCCTTCGTCGGCACTCTGCCGGAGGGGAAATCGACCATGGAGGGCTTCTACATCAACATCCTTGCCCCTCCGATGAGTTGTGAGTAGTTTACCACAGACCTACGGGTCCATAGTTATTAGCTAGATGGCTTCTTCTCTCTTTTTGGATCTCAATACAATGTTCTCCCCCTCTCTTGTGGAGATCTATTTGATGTAAACTCTTTTTGCGGTGTGTTTGTCGAGATCCGATGAATTGTGGGTTTATGATCAAGTTTATCTATGAATAATATTTGAATCTTCTCTATATTCTTTTATGTATGATTGAGTTATCTTTGCAAGTCTCTACGAATTATCAGTTTGGTTTGGCCTACTAGATTGATCTTTCTTGCCATGGGAGAAGTGCTTAGCTTTGGGTTCAATCTTGCGGTGTCCTTACCTAGTGACAAATAGGGTTGCAAGGCACGTACTGTATTGTTGCCATCGAGGATAACAAGATGGGGTTTATATCATATTGCTTGAGTTTATCCCTCTACATCATGTCATCTTGCTTAATGCGTTACTCTGTTCTTATGAACTTAATACTCTAGATGCAGGCAGGAGTCGGTCGATGTGTGGAGTAATAGTAGTAGATGCAGGCAGGAGTCGGTCTACTTGTTCCGGACGTGATGCCTATATACATGATCATGCCTAAATAATCTCATAATTATTCGCTTTTCTATCAATTGCTCGACAGTAATTTGTTCACCCCCACCGTAATACTTATGCTATCTTGAGAGAAGCCACTAGTGAAACCTATGGCCCCCGGGTCTATATCTTATCATATTTGCTTCCAATCTACTTTTATTTGCATCTTTACTTTTTACATCTATATAATAAAATACCAAAAATATATTTATCTTATCTTACTATCTTTATTAGATCTCACTTTCGCAAGTGGCCCTGAAGAAATTGACAACCCCTTTATTGCGTTGGTTGCGAGTTCTCAGTTTGTTTGTGTAGGTGCGTGGGACTTTTGAGGAGCCTCCTACTGGATTGATACCTTGGTTCTCAAAAACTGAGGGAAATACTTATGCTACTGTTGCTGCATCACCCTCTCCTCTTCGAGGTAAACCAACGCAAGCTCAAGACGTAGCACTCATACATGTGGAGAAAGAGCCTCCCTTATAAAGAGGTCCAACTCCCTCTAAACTAGCAATGTGGGACTAAACTTTAGTTCCACCTCTTGCCTTGCACGAATGGGCTGCGTGGGCCTCTAGGATTTATTAGGAGTTTCTGAAACTGCTATTGGGCTAGGCCCAAAATAGACAAAATTCCAGCAATCCCCCACCAGATCCCAGAGGCACACAAAATTTGCTTTGGTTCCAAAACACTGTTTTATATACCGGTATTGTAGTGGAGTCTGTTAAGTTGAACTTCCACCTAGAACTCTATGCTACACTAGTAAGCAACTTGAACAGTGGACTGGGCCTTGAACTGCAAGTTTCTTGTGAATCTAGATTCACATAAAGCCTTGACCGATACGTGGCTACCGTGGGTCTTCCCCGCGGGTGGAGCTTATGCATCATACTCCGAGACCTTTCATGAGTTTACTAGAGAGAACCCTACTCTCATAGATTGCGATGTTTAACAATCAGACTCATATAGGTGCGTTCTTCAAAAGATGTTCTGTAGGACGACATCTCTGCTTCAATGAGCCACTTAGAACACATTAAGATATACATCAACCTGCCATGCAGGTTAGGAGAGTATTGCATCTTCATGGAGTGGTATTGTTAATAGTAAGGATACTCTCCACTCAGTTGACCAACAACTTGTCTTCCACATCTAATTCACGGCATCTTCAATCACATAGACTAGGTTACCACTATGAACAACTCATATTGTGGGTCTCATACCCATCTTCCTTGATGCATTATCTATCACATTACGTGATAGACCCTTAGTGAAAGGATCTGGCAGATTTTTAGACGTTTGGATATAATCCAATGCAATAACTCCGGAGTTTTTCATTTTCCTGACAGACTTTAACCTTCTTTGAACGTGCCTTGATGGCTTCATGTTATCCTTTGAGCTGCTCACTTTCGTGATTACAGTTTGATTGTCGCAGTTCATAAGGATACCCGGTACAAGTTTCTCAACAACCGGCAAGTCATTCAAGAGCTGACGAAGCCAATCTACTTCGAATGTAGTTGTATCTAGTGTTGTGAGTTCTGCTTCCATTGTTGACCTCGTTAAGATGGTCTACTTGCAAGACTTCCAAGAAAACAGTGCCACCTCCATGAGTGAATACATATCCGCTCGTGGCCTTTATCTCATCAGCATCTGAGATCCAGTTTGAGTCACTATACCCTTCAAGCACCTTTGGGTGCCCGGTGTAGTGAATTCCATAATTCGTAGTGCCTTTCAAATAACGCAAAACTCTCTCTAGAGCTTTCCAATGCACATCTCCTGGTTTTGAGACAAACTAACTCAATTTGCTAACAACAAAAGAGATGTCAGTTCTTGTAGCACTGGCTAAGTACATAAGTGAGCGAAGAATCTAAGAATAATTCAATTGATCTCTAGCAATTCTTCGATTCTTTCAAAATAACACACTCGCATCATATGGTGTTGGAAAGGGCTTGCAGTCACTATAGCCAAAGCAACACAAGATCTTTTCCACATAGTGAGATTGAAGCAATGTAAACCCACCATCATCGTATCTCAACAACTTGATGTTCAGAATGACATCAGCCACTCCTAAACCCTTCATCTCAAAACAGCGAGATAGGAAATCCTTGACATCCTTAATAACATTCAGATTTGTCCCGAAAATCAGTATGTCATCAACATACAAACAAAGGATAACTCCCTCGCCCCCACCATGGCGATAGTACACACATTTGTCAGCTTCGTTTACAAAAAAGCCTACAGCTGTTAAAGTTCTTTCAAACTTCTCATGCCACTGTTTGGGTGCTTGCTTGAGTCCATACAAAGACTTCAGCAACTTGCACACTTTTCCTTCCTGACCATCTAGTACAAACCCATCTGGTTGTTCCATATAAATTTCCTCGTCCAACTCTCCATTTAGGAAAGTAGTCTTAACATCCATTTGATGAACGAGAAGACCATGTGAGGCAGCTAGTGAAAGTAGAACTCGAATAGTGGGCAGTCGAGCCACAGGTGAGTAAGTATCAAAGAAGTCTTCACCTTCCTTTTGGGTATAACCCTTAGCCACGAGCCGAGCCTTGTACTTTTCAATAGTACCATCAGGCCTAAGCTTCTTCTTGAATACCCATTTGCATCCTATAGGTTTGCACCCATAAGGATGATCAGTTATCTCCCAAGTTTCATTCGCCAAGATGGAATCCATCTCGCTATGAAGCGCTTCCTTCCAGTAATCAGCATCTTCAGATGCATAGGCCTCTGAAATAGAACTGGGAGTGTCATCTATGAAATACACAAGAAAATCATCACCAAAGTAGTCCTCTGTCTCTTGCTCCTAGTAGGAACTTCATTGTTCTCCTCCACAAGATTTTCAAAGTGTTCCATCGAGATGTGTGGCGGCTTTAAGCCGCTTTATCTCCCGCTTAGGAGAAAAGGCATTACCCCTTTATCGCCTCCTCCGGCGCTCCGAACACTTTGAGTGGACGGATGCCGACACGGCCGTACTCGAAGAAATCAAAGCCATATTGGCAACAAATCCGGTCCTAGCCGCGCCCAATGTGGGCGAACCGATGCTATTATATATCGCAGCAACACATCAAGTTGTAAGCGCGGTGCTCGTCGTCGAACGAGAAACGGAGGAACACAAGTTCCCTCTTCAAAAGCCAGTCTACTACGTGTCCACTGTCTTAACTCCATGCAAGTCCCGGTACCCACATTATCAAAAGATAGCATACGCGGTGTTCATGGCATCCCGGAAGCTGCGACACTACTTTCAAGAGTGCTCGACAACGGTAGCCTCCGAAGTGCCCCTTAATGACATCATAAACAACCGCGACGCGACTGGCCGGATTGCAAAATGGGCCATCAAGCTCCTCCCGTTCGACATAACCTATAAGCCACGGCGAGCTATCAAGTCGCAAGTTTTGGCTGACTTCATCGCTGAATGGACTGAAGCCGAACTCCCTAAAGAGTACGGCGCATATTCCAATTGGATCATGCACTTCGATGGCTCCAAAATGCTGGCCGGCCTGGGGGCTGGCGTCGTCCTGACGTCCCCAACCGGAGACACAGTCCAATACGTACTACAGATTATGTACACGGACTCCAACAACGCAGCCGAATACGAGGCCCTTCTACATGGTCTCCGGATGGCAGTCTCCATGGGCATCCAGCGCCTAGAGGTCCGCAGGGATTCAAACCTCGCAATATCCCAAATAAATGGAGACTTTGACGCCAAGGACCGAAAATGGCAGCTTACCGCAATGCCGTCTTAAAATGTCAACTCGGTTCGAAGGGCTCGAATTTCATCATATAGCCCGGGATAATAACCAGGCGGCGGATGTATTGGCACGCATCGGCGCAAAGCACGATGCCGTCCCTCCCAACATCTTCCTAGAGCGGCTTTTCAAGCCATCCGTACTATGCGAAGGGGAGTCCGGAAATAACAATCCGGACCCAACCGCACCGCCCGACACCGAACATTCTGACACAATCGGTGGTTCTGCCAACGAAATAACACCTTCAACCCATGACGTAATGGCAGTCATTGCCCCGTGGACCGAGCCATTCCTAGCCTACTTAACTAGGCAGGAACTTCCTGAGGACCAAAACGAGGCCCGCTGCATAGTATGGCGATCTAAAGCCTATAAGGTCCATGAGGGAGAGCTTTATAAGAAAAGCACAACCGGAGTCCTTCAAAGGTGGATCTCCGAAGAGGAGGGGCAAAAACTTCTGGCCGAAATTCATGCCGGACTCGGTGGGCACCACGCCGCAGCCTGGGCCCTTTTAGGCAAGGCCTTCCACACAGGATTTTATTGGCCGACGGCCCGGGCAGATGCGCAGGACTTAGTCCAACAATGCGTCGGTTGCCAGCTCTTTGCTAATCAAAGCCACATGCCACCCACCACCCTCAAAACTATACCCATCACCTGGCTGTTCGCGGTCTGGGGGCTTGACATGGTTGGACCCCTTAAATGGGGAATCCACAAGCAAAAATACCTGTTGGTCATGGTGGATAAATTCACCAAATGGATAGAGGCCAAGCCAGTTAAGACGGCCGAATCTGGACCCGTGATAGACTTCATATCGGGGATAGTACACCGTTACGGCATCCCCCACAGCATCATCACTGATAATGGCACGAACTTCACAGCCGACGAGGTTAAACTCTGGTGCAAAAACATGGGCATCAAGCTCGACTGCACTTCGGTATATCACCCTCAAACCAACGGTCAAGTGGAGCGCGCAAATTGTCTAATCATGAGCGGCATCAAACCCAGACTAGTGCGGCCCCTTAAGGAATCTAACACGCACTGGGTAGAGGAGCTCGACTCCGTACTCTGGGGGCTGCGGACCACGCCAAATCGCACGACCGGATTCACACCATTTTTTATGGTATACGGCGCAGAGGCAGTTTTGCCCTGCGACATAATTCATGACTCACCTCGCGTGCGCATGTACGAAGAACGAGAAGCCGAGCTGGATCAGTAGGACAGTTTGGACGCCTTAGAGGAGGAGCGCGATGTGGCAAAAGCTCGTTCCGCATTCTATCAACAGCAGGCCCGAAGATATCAAAGCAGAGAGGTGCGGGCGAAAACTTACAATGTTGGCGAACTAGTTCTACGCCTGCCGGACAAGAAAAAGGACAAACTCAAGCCCAAATGGGAAGATCCCTTCATCATCGACCAAGTCCTGGCCGGCGGAGCGTACCGCCTACGAAATGCATCGGATAACCGACTCGAGCCAAACCCATGGAACGCAGCCCGTCTCCGAAGATTCTATGCCTAGTGTCGGACTCTGAGTTTGTCTCCTTCCCCCGTCCATACTTTATACTTTAATTGTCTTTCATTTCTCCCCTTCTCCCCCCCTTTTTTTCTCTTTTCCTTTTTTCTCACAAGCCTTTGGAGGCTCGCCTGCGCATTGTTCGCACACACTTGACGTGCTACTTGCACTCATTATACCTGGGGGCTTCTTTAACAGAAGCTTATTTATACGGGCTTTGTGTCCAACACATGTGTCTTACTTCCGCATGTACCTTTTATCCACCATTATATGCATCGATATGACTTAAGTTTTGGCCAAGCTGGGTTGCCTGGCTCTTGTGCTTACCCCTACGTTCCCGATTGTTTGGCTAGGAGGTAAAGGGAGCACCTCTGCGATTGTTACTGCTGGGTCAGCCGGATGTGTACCTCAGACTGGGTGAAGCCGAAAGCTAGCGTTCTTAAGGGAATATTCGGTCGGTGAATTGAAAGATGATTTCTTACCTATCTATTTATTTGCCCCATATGCTTTCCTGCTTTTTTAGCAGTCCAGACATGCACTTTAGGGCATGCCTCCCAGGGAAAGGAACCCCTAACGGAACTATTCTCCCTGGAAGATGTTTCTTACTAACCATGTAATATAACATAACTAGTTGGGCACTTGTCTGATAAAGCACTAATGACCCCTACGCCTGGTCTCCATGCATGCCCCAGTTTTTTACATAACCATGAGGGTATTCGGACACACTCCGGACTGTCGGGTCCCGAGGTTGAAGCGAAAAGGTCCACAACGACAAACGATCTACAATCCGGCTAGAAGGCATTTTACATGTCATTTTAAATTACATAGTCAAGCTGACTGATGGTATTCCTCTTCGATACCATCTAATAAACTTTCTAGTTTACAGTCCCGCTGTGAATACTTTGCGGCCAACTCTACTTGGTCGTACACTAAGCTCACAGGGATCTCCTTCCCATCGGGCCCCACAGGCCCGACCTCGGCCATGTGGTTTGGGTCAGCCATCGCATACCGTGTCTTCACCATGGCCCAGGCCTTCCTGGCGCCTTGACGGCAGGTCGATATATTCCATAACCGGAAGCGCCGCCGTGCTCCCTGAAGCTTCTCCGCAAGCTCTCTGAGACCTTCGGGTAGGGACATGGATGTCCACAAGGCCTGGGCGACTCCGCTCATCACCTGCCGAACTCGTTCGTGCAGTTGCAGCAGCTCGGGAAGTAGGTCACCCGTTGAACTGGGCATTTCCTCCGCAGGACGACCTGTGAGCATGCCTACAGACATATTTCTGTCAATCGAATTCCTCGCCGAACTCTTCTTTTCAAAAGTTCGCTCAAGCACTTACTATAAATGCCACGACGAACCGATTCTCCTTCACGGAGTCAGACAGCTGGGCCCGAACATCTTTTAGTTCCTCGCCCAGCTGGGTGTTGGCATCTTGGAGCTTATTTTTCTCCTGCCGCACCCTTGTAAGCACCTTCTCGCCTGCCTTTAGCTGGCGTAGTAGCTGTTGCTTGTCTGGATCTAGTCCGGCGCCATCTGCAATATTATTGTTAGACTTACACACGCCGCACTTCACAAACTACTTATATTTTGAAGTATATATTACCGGAGGGGGTCTCTGTGGCTCCCCCTGTGGCGGCTAGTGCGGCCTCAAGTTGGGCCTTGCACTCTTGAAGCTCCTGGGAAAGTTGGGTATTCTTTCCTGAAAGATCCTGCATAACAAATGATCCTTAAATCAGTTATTCTAACTATTTTAAGTCTCGGGGGCTACTGGCATATATAACTGTCAAAATTCACTCACCCGTATGTCTTTCACATACTGCTCCGTGGCTCTGGCTAGACCATCTTGAGCGGCACAGAGGTGCGCATCTCCCGCATTGAAGGCATTCAATGCCTTCGGGGAGAAACACGCGTCACGAAGAACTGTCCGGCGGCGCCTGTGATTCATGGCACTCTCCACCTTAGATCTGGTGGCGGACAGCCTGTCGGCATCCTCTGTTGGAGGAGCATCCGGCGCACGCCTTGTGTTTGCCTCCCCCTCCGGACCTGGCGTTGGAGCCTGGCTGGCGGGGGCTCGATTGGCAACCTCTCCGGACACAGTCCGGCGAGCGCTCTTTCTCCTGGAAAAATCACGAGCGTTAATATGCCTCCCAGGAATCTTTCCTTTAAACACGGTGGCGCGCCATACCGTTGCGGCGATGTCTCGATTCGCACCGCACTTCTTTTCCGCCTACTGGGCCGAGCCGCCCCTTGCTGGACGGCCGTCGCAGGCTCGGCTTCCCGCCTCAATGGCACCTCCTGCGGAACACCATTGGTATACGGTGATGAGAGATAAGCATGGATGGGTAATGGTATAAGGACTCCGGTCACAGTTACCTGGGAAACCGGAGATATTCCGGGGTAGTCGGCCGTAATGGCGATCAAAGCATTGTCGATGCTAAGTTGGTGGAACACCCCATCGATCAGCTCCACCTTTATGTCCGGATCCTCTTCGGAGGCCGGATCGAGGGACCGTTCCGGATCCTCGGGTTGTGGAGCCAGGCTGTGTATATCCTCTACAGCCCGGCGCAGTTCCTGCGTCGAAATCACAAAGTGAGACACTTAACTTTGGGAATATGGATCGGATAGACAAACGTCCTCTTACCCAGCTTCGAGGGTTGTTCATGGAAAACCCGTTCAATGGACTAGCACGGAGGAAGTCCTCCTTCTCCCCTTTGTACAGTCCGGACATGATCTTCACCAGATCGGAGACCGATCCCGGCCCCTTGCGGCCATGACGGGTGGCATCATCCTCCCCGTTGAAATCCCACATGGGATGGCCCCTATACTGGAGCGGCTGCACCCCTCGCATAATGCATGTGGCCATGACCCCAATCATGGTCAATCCGGAATGAGCCAATAACCTTATTCGACCCATCAGGTATTGGACGTCCCTATCATTCTCCCGTTGAGGGCTCCGCGGGCGCCAACTTAGGCGTTTCTTCAGAGGAGCGTTGCTGAACTCCGGGAGGCCGATCCGAACTGGATCCGGTAGCGGGGTGTCTTCCATATGAAACCATTCCGAAGGCCAGTCTTCAGACGCCTTCTTCGGGGTTCCGGATAGATATGCGGTCCCGGCGATGCGCCATAGTTCGGCTCCGCCCACTTGATATATCGACCCCTCATGAGAACGGGGTACGAGGCAGAATAATCTCTTCCACAGTGCAAAATGGGCCTCGACGCCCAAGAACAGCTCGCAAAGGGCCATGAAGCCCGCGATGTGCAGGATGGAGGCAGGCGTAAGGTGGTGAAGCTGGAGCCCATAGAACTCCAGGAGCCCCCGGAGAAACGGATGTATGGGAAATCCGAGTCCTCTTATTAGATAAGGGACGAAGCATACCCGCTCTCCGCCTGCTTTCCGCCCTTGTAGGTGGCGAGTCCGGCTCGAACCGGAACCATAAAGGCTGGGGGAAGAAATCCCTCGGCTTGGAGCGTCACTAGGTCACTATGCGGGACTGAGCATCTCCCCCAATCTCCTGGCTGAGGGCTGGGAGCGCGAGAGGAGGAGCCGCGTCGACTGTCCATGATGGAATTGATATTTGTCAGAGGCGCTCCGATGAATACTCGCGGAAGGAGGATGGTGTGATTCGGATCTAGATCCTCATCTCTCTTTATAGGCAGCTCATTCGCGCAGCTAGGGGGTAAAGTGTAAAAATACCCTGGCTTTTCGCATTCATACGACACGTGGAAGATGGCCATTATTGGACGTGGAAGCCAAGAAGCGCATCATTTATAAGAAGCCGGACACCATTCGGCAAGTACATGGAATTTGAAGAAGAACCCACCTTGCAATGTCGAAGACAATATGCGCGCCAGACTCGTCGTCATTGAAGCCTGGTTCGGGGGCTACTGAGGGAGTCCTCGACTAGGGGGTGTCCGGATAGCCGAACTATCACCGTCGGCCGGACTCCAAGACTATGAAGATACAAGATTGAAGACTTCGTCCCGTATCCGGATGGGACTTTCCTTGGCGTGGAAGGCAAGCTTGGCGATACGGATATGTAGATTTCCTACCGTTGTAACCGACTCTGTGTAACCCTAGCCCTCTCCGTGTCTATATAAACCGGAGGGTTTTAGTCCGTAGGACGAACAACAATCATACCATAGGCTAGCTTCTAGGGTTTAGCCTCCTTGATCTCGTGGTATATTTACTCTTGTACTACCCATATCATCAATATTAATCAAGCAGGAGTAGGGTTTTACCTCCACCGAGAGGGCCCGAACCTGGGTAAAAACATTGTGTCCCTTGTCTCCTGTTACCATCCACCTAGACGCACAGTTCGGGACCCCCTACCCGAGATCCGCCGGTTTTGACACCGATAGAGGGCCTTAGCTAGACAGCACGCAGATGTCATCATCATCACTCCTTCCCTAGAGGCGTCATCGCCATCCCTACACTCTGAGCAAACGTCTCCGACTTCGCCTTACGCGATCGTGGACTCAACCCACATTGTAGCGGACGCTTGAAGATGCCTATGAAGATATGCGCAGCCACCCGCGGCAAGACAACACAACTCTGACTCTAACGGAGAGCCCTGAAGGACAAATCCAGGCACGGCTGGCGCAGCGGAAACTACTATGGAAAAGCTTATCAACAATCGCTCACTTGTAGTGTGCTAATTGACCCACGCTATTGAGACAATTGTAAAACGGTCATTCACCACGCTATCAATTATAATCAGTATCAAAGGAATGAAATTTTTTATACGAGTTGTAATAAATATCAGCAATAGATCATTCAGGCAGTTGAAACAACATGGATGGAGAAGAGGTTAACGTGTGGTTTTAAGAAACAAAATATAGATCTCATTACAGAGACAACAATGGGCAGTAGTAAGTTCAATGGTCCAATTGCAGGAGTTGAATTCAAAACTTTGCGAAAAACTGGGCCAACCTTTAGCACCGCTGGAAATTGAGCACCAGATTGCATTGCTAAGTATGAAGACAACAAGCGGTAGTTCGGCTAAAGGTGATCTAACCTAGGATCAAGTTGTTTCTTATCTATTACTCCGTCTGTAAAGAAATATAAGAGCGTTTAGATCACTATTTACAGATGGAGTACAAGGCAAGGCATATCCAATATGACAAAGCAGATGACTATAGAGTAATTAGGAGCAATTACTTAGTGAACGCATAGGCTTGTTGGTTGGTCATCGAGATCCCCAGAGTTGAACGAAGATCTGCCCACGCCTTATGGAATCTGATGGTGTAGTTGGAGAGAAGGTGGATGATCGTCAAAGGACGGTCAGCAATAAGGACAAACTTCTTGTCCTGGTTCACGAAATCGACAGCTTCAGAGATCCTCTCTACTTTCCTATCTTTGATGTTGCACTTGAAGATATGTGCGGACGAACCCAGTTGTTTAGTGAAGTAGACGTAGTTTACCTCGATGCCTGGGAACTAATCATCATCGACAGCCACAACCACACACCTTTGATGACCGATGAGGATGGCATAGTTGTTGATGGTGTACAAATCCACGAGCATACCTAACTTGGTGTCTATTTTAAAAGAAAAGATCGATCCCTCTGCACTCCCAACGAGCAGCATTTCGGTAGCCAAAGCCACCGGAAAACAAAGGTCGTTTGCATCTGGAGACATGAGCAAACAACATAACTGAGCAATCATGGCGTGACCTATAGTGTCTGAGTAGACACCGCCTACGACCGCCTTATGGAGGCCATCATAAGCTACTTGTTGAACCTCGTGGATGACAAAACTCTCACTGTCAGGGTAGGCCGTGTAAATCGTGTGAGATGAGTCGTTGAACAAGCTGAGCCCAAAAGCAGAGCCGGCAAAGGAAACGACAACAGCGGATCCCACCTCTGGGGGCACAGGTGCCACGAAACGGATGATGACGCCCGTGAGAGGTCGGGTTGAGGATGTTGGCCAAGTGAGGAGGCATTTTGTTTGCCAGAACCAAGTAGCCATTGCGAGTGGTGGCTACGACATAGTGGTCGCTAAGCAGCTGGATATTCCTATGAAGGAAGCGGCCGCTCTGAGTGTTCAAAAGGAGCAACTTCCCTTTGCTCTGGAAGTCCTCATCAAGGACAATCCACCGGTGCGGGCGGAGGCGAGGGTCGAAGGTGTTGCTCATGGGGACATCTGTAGCGGTGCGTGAGCTGGGGCTCACAGCGTGAAAGTGAATGTAGTAGTCGAGGTCGTTGGTCGATAGTAGGGAGTCAGCGATGCGGCGGACGAGGTCCGGCGGAAGCGTGGACCATTTGGACCAGTCTTCCACCGTCATGGCCGGAATCACTGGCGAGGCTTGGGGAAAACTCGGCTCTTCATTCACCCTTTTGACTAGTGGAAGAAGAGCAGGGGTGGCCAAGGGAGGTAGAATGTCACCGGGCGCGGCCGCCATTGCCGCAAGCACCAGTTCTTGAGACATTAACGTGCCTCTCCTAGTCTAGTTACAAAACCCCAATGTCTGACTAATACTTCTGTGAACAAAAGGCGCAAAGTTGAAAATAAAACTAAAAATTAGCACACACTCGCAGAATAGAGGAAGAACTAGAGCAGGATTAAGTTACCAGATCTATAGACCAGAGCGGCAAAGGAGCAAATGACATATAAACGGAGGAGAATCGATAATACTACACTCATGGATAAGAAACAACGGACTCTACGGACCCCCCGTGTATGCCCTCATCTAATTGCCACCCGCCCCCGATTTTCACCAGGGGGGCCGCTTATTCAATTCCAGCTAATCAGGTACTAACCACCCCGTTAATCCTCCATAAAGGGCCCGTGAGTCTAGCTCCGCACAGTGATGGAATGGAGAGAAGGTGGGGGAAGCCGAGAAGCCGGGGTGCCTGCCTGCTAGTTATCACGACTCTCCAAGTCGAGAAGCTGTAGCACGCCCAGTCAGTCGAATTCAAGGGTTGTTTGGATGAAGTCTTGACAAGTAGCTCCACGGCCAGGCAGCAATCCCGACCTCCGGCCTCAAAATCTAAGAATGGTGCCCGAGTCAAACAGTTTATGTGGAAGTCAACCAAACTGTGGGCCCAAACTAGCACTTTTATGTGGAAGTGAACCAAACTGTGCGCCCAAACTAGCACTTGTACGTACCAGTCAATCAATTATTGGTCTGATTTCAAAATGCTAAAGCAAAAATCTCTATCTCTACTTGTTTTACTTAAAAAGAAAGTATTGTCCCCACTTACGTCAAAACCTTTGTTTGACTTATGTTGTCCAAAATCTTCATATGTCCATCCTTCGGCCGAATCCTATTCGGCGCTTCAGACGCTCGTTACAATGCATTTTGCAAACGGCCGCCTGAAGCAGTCCAAATTGGGCCGGCCCATCCTCTTTTCTTTCCTGTTTTTAGAAACACCAAAAAAGATGCGAGCACAATGTTCGAACCTGCGACTTCTTCGTCGCTAGAGCACAACTCTAACCACCAAACGATCACAACGCTGGTGCATAAATACTTCATTTTTTCTCATTTATTTCTTCCTTTAGTTTGGTTTATTTTTTCTTTTCCTTTTTCTCATCTTTTTTGTTTCATTATAATGCAAGTTTTTTTATAAAATTCGGAACCTTTTTTCTTAATTGACGAACTTTCTTCCCAAATTTGATGAACTTTTTTCAAATTCAATGATTCGTTTTCAAATTCGATAAAGTTTTCCAAATCCGATGAACTTTGTCTCAAATTTGATGAACTTTTTTCCAAAATCGACTAACTTGTTTCCAAAATCGATGAACTTTTTTCAAATCGAATGAACTTTTTCCAAAATCAATGAACATTTTTTCAAATCGAATGTACTTTTTCCAAAATTAATGAACTATTTTTGAAGATCGATGAACTTTTCCCATTTTTGTGAGTTTTTCTGTTAAATTCCTCAACCTTTTTTTTAACCCGTGAACGTTTTTTTAATTCCTGATTTTTCAGAAAACATACACATACTTTTTGAACAGTCAACGGTCAATTGAACAGACCGGTCAATTAGTGAACTTTCTTTCTCAAATTAGTGAATTGGTTTTAGTTCAAATAGCATGGCTAGAATAGTTCTTAAAATGTGTGCGCTGCATTCAATCACTAGCAGCCTGATGGCATAGGGGTAGCAAGTCTATTGTAGGATAGTTGCGGCGTCAGTTTGATTCCCCACGCACCATTTTTTTGGTGGGATTTTCGCGCTACGGTTTCACAGTACGCTACGTGTGAAGAAAATATTCCCTAAAGGCAATAATAAAGTTGTTATTTTATATTTCCTTATTCATGATAAAGGTTTATTATTCATGCTAGAATTGTATTGATCGAAAACTTAAATACATGTGTGAATACATAACCAAATATCGTGTCCCTAGTAAGCCTCTACTAGACTAGCTCATTGATCAAAGATCATTAAGGTTTCTAACCATAAACATGTGTTGTCATTTGATAACAGGATCACATCATTAGGAGAATGATGTGATGGACAAGACCCATCCGTTAGCTTAGCATAAAGGTCGTCCAGTTTATTGCTATTGCTTTCTTCATGTCAAATACATAATCCTTCGACTATGAGATTATGCAACTCCTGAATACCTGAGGAATACCTTGTGTGCTATCAAATGTCACAACATAACTGGATGATCATAAAGATGCTCTACAGGTATCTCCGGAGGTATTTGTTGAGTTGGCATAGATCAAGATTAGGATTTATCACTTTGAGTATCGGAGAGGTATCTCTGGGCCCTCTCAGTAATACACATCATAAGCTTGCAAGAAAATGACTAAGGAGTTAATTACGAGATGATGTATTACGGAACGAGTAAAGAGACTTGCCGGTAATGAGATTGAACTAGGTATGAAGATACCAACGCTCGAATCTCGGGCAATTAACATACCGACGGACAAAGGGAAACACGTATGCTGTCATAACGGTTCGACTGATAAAGATATTCGTAGAATATGTAGGAGCCAATATGGGCATCCATGTTCCACTACTGGTTATTGACTAGAGAGGTGTCTCGGTCATATCTACATAGTTCTCGAACCCGTAGGGTCTGCATGCTTAACGTTCATTGACGATATAGTGTTATATGAGTTATATGATTTGGTGACCGAATGTTGTTCAGAGTTCCGGATGAGATCACAGACATGACGAGGAGCTCAGAATAGTCAAGAGGTAAAGATTGATATATAGGACGATGGTATTCGGACACCAGAATAATTTCGGAGTGCACCAGGTAGTTATCAGGTCACCAGAAGTGGTTCCGGACTCCCCGATAAGTGTATGGGCTTAGAGCATCTCCAGCCGTTGGCCCCCAAGGGGGCGCCTAAAATCGCCGCCTGGGGGTGACCCGGCGCAAAAAGTGGGCCTGGGGGTCAGTTGGCCCCCAGCCGCCGCCCCCAGGGCTGGCCCCAGGCATGGGAAAAAAATTAAACAAACTTGGGCTGAAACACGCCAATTTTCAGCAAACTTGGGCTTTTATATTCGCAAACTTGGGCTAAAACACGCCATTACATATAAAAACTAGTCAAAAAAAAACTTGCTGAAGGCCGAAAAGTCGCCGTCGTCGCCGCCATCGTCGGCCTTCTCCTCCTTGACTCGGGAGCCCCTGCTGGACCCCTCCCCGGCTGGTGGCGGCGGCGGTAGCGCGTCGTCGTCGTCGTCGCTGTCGTCGATGATGACGACGCCACCTTCATCGCGGCCTCGGCGGCGCTACGCGAAGCGCTGTATGGCGGCGCGCTGGCGCTCCCTCGTCATCTTCAGGGAGTCTTGGCGTGCCCATTCAAGGGTCACATCGTCGTCCAGCTCGACCTCGCCATGCTCCGCCTTCACTTGCGCCAGCAGCCCCGGCTCCGTATTCACCGGAGCCAGCCCCGGCTCCGTATTCACCGGCGCGAGACCCGGCTCCCTCTTCGGCTTGACGAAGCGCGGGGGAGGAGCCGACGAGGAGGCGCGTCGGCCGCCCTCACTGATGACGATGCCGGCGCTGCGTGTACGCCGGCCGAGCGGTGTCTCCGCCGCGGGCTCGACCTTGACGCCGAGCTGCGATGGAGTGCCGGAGGATTGGGAGGAAGAACGCGACGAGGAAGAAGAGGAGGAGCCGAACCTCCTTGGCGCCCATTACCCGTCGCGTCGGCGGTGCGCCGGGGCGGCCGTCCTCGCCGGGGGGTACGCCAACGGTGGGTAGTTGCCGCCCTCGAGGTGCGTCAGCACGCCGTTGAGGGTGCGGCCGGGGACGCCCCACCAGAGGGGGCGCCCCTCGCTGTTCTTGATGCCGCCGACCACCGGCGCCCCGTTGGTGGACGCTAGCCGCTGCTGCTGGCGGCGCTCGAAGTACGCCGCCCAAGCCGCGTTGTTATCGGCGGCGTACTGGGGAAGGAAGCGCTCGGCGTCGGTGAGAGAGGCGCGCGCGATCTTGACCTCGTCGACGAAGTACGATGGCTTGGTGACGGCGTCGGGCAACGGGGGAATGGGCACTCCCTCATTGCTGAGCCTCCAGCCCGTCGGCCCGGCGTGCATGCCCGGTGGCGCCGGGATGTTCGCCTGGAACAGGAGCCAGGACTCCTGTTCGCGGAGCGAACGGCGGCTAAAGCCGTTGGCCGCCGCCTCGTGTCCGAGGAAACGCTCGGCCATCGGGGAGAGGGAGTGGCTGGGGAGAAGAGATCGGCGGGAGAGGGAGGGCTGGGGTGGGGAGAAGAGCTCGACGACGGCGCTCGGGAGAGGTGTGGAAAGGTGGCACTCCAACGTAGGCGAGAAAGACCATATATAGCCGCGCCGCGTCCGTGTGTACGCGTCCGAGAGAGGGGAGGCGTCAGCGCGCCGCCCCGTGACGCGCCGCCCGTGAGGAATCAATGGCAAAGCTGACCGGCGGCAACCTTGCCATTGATTCCCCGTGGGAAACCGAGGCGTCGGGAAGACGAGGCGGGCGGTGTCGCTGACGCGGCTGCCCCACGACACTTTCGCGCCAAAAATGATTCGCCCGGCGCCCCCGAGCGCCCCCAGCGCGCCGAGTTCCGGTTGGGTCCGCCGGCGCCAATTTGGGCCCGAGCCGGCGAAAAATGGGCCCCTGGGGGCGCGACTGGGCCGATTTTTTGGCGCCGGCGACAGAAAAGTCGCCTGGGGGGCCTTGTTGGGGGCGCGGCTGGAGATGCTCTTAATGGGCGAAAGAAGGGGATAGACCAGCCCTCTAGGGGGCTGGTGCGCCCCTCTACATGGCCGGCCGGCCCTAGGGGAATGTAAGGGGAGGGGTGACCCCTCCTGCCTTCCCCTCCTCGTGAGAGAAAGGAAAGGGGGGGAACCTCCTTCCTTCCTCCCGCACTCAAATAAGGAAAGGGGGGGCGCGGCTTGGGAGAGACCCCAAGTAGGATTCGGCCTACTTGGGGCGCCTCCCTGGCAGCTCCTCCCTCCCCACCATGCCGTCGTGCTGCCGAAACTCATCCACTACCTCGCCATCTTGCTTGATCAAGAAGGCGGAGGACGTCACCGAGCTGAAAGTGTGCTGAACGCGGAGGTGTCGTACGTTCGGTTTAGATCGATTGGAGCGCGAAGAAGTTCGACTACATCAACCGCGTTATTAAATCCTTCCGCTTACGATCCGTGAGGGTACATAGACACACTCTTCCCTTTCGTTGCTATGCATCTCCTTGATAGATCGTGCGTGTGCGTAGATTTTTTGTTTTGTTTTCCATGCAGCATTTCCCAACAACGCGTTCATGGGCCGGCCCACTAAGGTTCTCCTGTGAGCGCGGGTTAGCCGCGGGGGCGCTTAAGGCGCCCACTAGGACCTTTCCATCCTTCCCCACCCCTTCCAACGATTTACACCCTCTTGTTTTCTTTCACCCTCTCGTTTTCTATTTAGTAAAGTTTTTATCTGATGGCCCAATATTTGGTAATCCTCCTCATTGTCGGCAATAAATATTTGGGAGCCCATTAAAATCACGATGGGTAATCAATCTTCACGAATTAATCTCTACTTTCTTTCTGAATATCTCAGAAATCAAAATTTTAGAGCCCATTAAAATCATGATCGGTAATCAATCCTCACGAATCAATCTCTACTTTCTTTCTGAATATCTCAACAATCAAAATTTCGATGCCCATGAATATCACGATCGGTAGTCAATCTTCAAGAATCAATCTCTACTTTCTTTCTGAATATCTCAGCAATCAAAATTTGGGAGCCCATTTAAATCAGATCGGTAATCCATCTTCACGAATCAATCTCTACTTTGTTTCTAAATATCTCGACAATCAATATTTTTGGAACCCAATAAAATCACAATGGGTAATCAATCTTCACGAATTAGGTGATCAATCTTCACGAATAAAATCATGAATGAGATAATCAATAGGGGATCCCGGGTGACGGTCAGAGAGGAAGCGCTATATCTCGCTTCAACTCAGGAGCTCCTATTTCGCGAGTGGGGCACTGGCAAAAATGCAAGCGCACACCCACTGGGGACCTCCTATATGCTGCTCTCTGTGGCAAATAGTCGCCGTTTGGCACAGAGGACTCGTCGACTGGGCCGGCCCATGAAGATGTAGACCGACATTGAACGCGCATTGTAGTGCAAATTTTTTTGCTGCCGCAGGAATTCGAACAAAGGATCGAATGCTTTCCACGACGTGCTACAACCTGCTGACCTAGCAGTATCTGAAAACATAGTAGCATCACACCTAAAGAACCAACACGCTGCGCAGATCCAAATTATTTTAGGAATTTCAAAAGCAATTTTTTTCAAAAATGGATGTTCTATGAAAAAGGAACACTTTCCAAATTTGAGAACAAAATTTACAAAAACATAACATCTTCGAAATTGTAAATCATGAAGTTTTTTTTATTAAACGAGAACATTTTTCCACATTCCAAACAAAATTTGGAAATGCGAACATATTTTGAAAATAATGAACAAAATTTGAAAACACAATCATTTTTTGAAACTTGTGAACAATTTATGAAATTGGGACAGTTTTTGAAACTCCAGAAAAAATGAATACGAGAGCAACGTTTAGAAATAGGAACATTTTTTGAGAATTTTGAACAAGAACACTCCGAAGAATTTTTGTAGTACAACTTTTTTAAAATTTCTGAACAATTTTCGAAAATGTGAACATTTCTTGTATTTATGAACAATTTTCTAAAACACGATTTTTTGAAAAAAAAGTGAACGTTTTCTAAAAACCCGAACATTATTTGAAATTTCTGAAAGATGAACCATTAAAAAAGGGGGAAATCGAAAAAGAAACAATCCAAAAAAGAAAAAGAAGACGAAAAAAGAAACAGAAGACGAAAAAAGAAATAGAAAACAGAAAATGGCAAACGGAAAAAACGAGAAAAAACGGAAAACAAAAAATTCCAAGAAGAAGACAGGAAAACCAGTGCGTTGCTAGCGATCTTGTGTTTCGCCTGCGAGTTGCATCGGTCGTTCGACGCAACGAGCTGTGAATAGGGTTTTCCCACCCAGTGCCCTCCCACGAGCCCCACATGAGCCGTAGCATAAGCGGGGTTCGGTGCCCCATTTTTTTATTACATATTTTGTGAATTTTTTTTCCTGTTTTTTCATCTTTCAAAAATTCGGAATGTGAAAAAAAAAAATCAAAATTTAATGAAGATAATGAATTTTTGGAAGTTGTTCCAGAATCATAAAATGTTCGTGGTTTAAAAAAATTATCCTGATTTTCAAAAATAATGTTCACGTATCATTTTTTTCACGAATTCAAAAAATGTTCGTAAATTTTAAAAAATGTTCGCTAATTTCATTTGAGGAACATTTTTCAACTGAATGAAAATAATTATATTGAAGAAATCGGTTTTTGAAAAATACCTTAATAAATTTGGTATTCAAATTAAATTTTTTTGAAAGATAAATGAATAAACTTTTAATTAGGTTAAAATTTAGCGTAAAAATGATGATTTGTTTTCGAATTAGATGAACATTTTTTATTTCAATGAATAGTTTTGAAATTCGATGAAAAAAATTTGAATTTGATGAACATTTTTTCTACATTGTTGACAATTTTTTGAATCTGATGAATAAAATAGTGTTCGCAAATTTTAAATATATAAATTGGCAAACAAGGTGAAAAACTGAAGGAGAAAAGAGAATAACTGAAGGAGAAAAAAGGAGTAACTGAAAAAAACAAAATAATAAAAACAAAATGCAGAAACAAAAACGCCAGAAAAAAAATCCTAGTTCAGGGAAGGTTGTAGAACCTTCCCAAAACCAGGCGAGAATGCACGTGAAAATCCAGGAAAAACTGGGCCGGTCCACTGTGCGAATGATTCAACATGGGGTTACGCGCTAGTGTGTTAGACAGCGCTTGATGCGCCAAATAGGAGCCATCCACCCTATCAATCTGGGAGTTTCCTTTTGAACTTTTCATCTAAATCTAGGAGCTTTCTTTTTTTTAATTCATATATTCAGAACGTTTTGTCTCTTAATATAAACCGTGCGTCTAAACTCTGAACCGTTTCACTATTGGATTACTGGTGTCAAGTTATTTGAAACTAGGGCAGGTTAATAGGTTTCGACAAACTTTTTTTCGGAAAAATGGAAGAAAAAAAAAAGCCGGAAGCACCTTTTTTGGTCCCTTGTGCCTCTCACGGTAGCAAATATGTGTCTCCACGAGAAGGAAATTTATACTTCTCACAAAAGAAGAAAGTAAAATGTATTTTTTGTGCCTTCACGAGAAGCAAATATGTGCCTCTAGTGACCCAGAAAAAAACACATCATTCCATTTCCATGCTGGAAAAGGAAAAAAGAAAACATAATTTTTTCCTTTGTTGAGAGGCACAATGCAGAAGCAAATCTGCGCTTCCTGTGGAAGCAAGCAAAAATTGAACACTTTTTGTTTCTTTTTGGAGAGCCACAGTTGTGCCTCTCGCGGACAAATTTGTTCCTCCCTTGAAAGAAAAAAAATGTTTTTTGATGGAATTTTTTTTCTCTCAAAAACATAGGAAAACCGAAAAAGCTAATACCCGAAAATGTGTACAAAAAATAAAAACTGGAGGTAGCGCCTATCATACGGCATGTGGCAAGGGCTGAGAGCGTACTAACTGAAGTGCTCTTAGCCCACCGAAGTGACGCATGATTAGTTGCTCCCGAGACCTACCATTCCCCTCATGTCATTGACCTTCCTATATGGGCCGGCCCAGGTGCACGGAAGTCAAGGCCTATTTTTTTTCATGTTTTTTGTTCTCATTTTCTATTACTTTCGTTTATACTTCCAAATATAGATTAGAAAAAACACTTAAAGTAAAATATTTCAAAAAGTTAATCAAGGGTTTGAAATATGTTAAATGCTATTAAAAATGTTTCTCATGTATTACCAAAAATGTATATCAAGAATATACAATATGTGCCAATCAAATTGATCATGTATTAAAAAAATGTTAATCAAGAATTTGAAAAAAACATTTTAATTTTTTAATCAAGCATATGAAAAATGTTAAAATATATATATAAAAATGTTGATGATGTATTAAAAAGTATCAAACTTGTACTTGAAAAATTGTAATCAAGCACTTGAAAATGTTAGAATGTGTAGAAAAATGTTGACTATGTATTAATATTTTATTTAAAAATGTTAATAAAGATTCTTTTAAATTTGTATATAAAAAATTGACCATCTATTCAAAAAATGTTGAGAAAATATTTGAAAAATGTTAATGTGTATAATGGCAATGTTCTCATGTCTATCAAAAATATACAAGGTGTCATCTATTTAAGAAATGTTAATCAAGCATTTGAAAAAAATGTTCAACAAGTATTTTAAAATGTTAATCAATCATTTGGAAAGTGTTAATGAATCATTTGAAAAATATTAATTGTGTATAGAAAAAATGTTGACCATGTATTTAAAAAGTGTAATGATATATCTGAATTTTTTTAATAAAGCATTTGAAAATTTCAAAATGTGTATATTAAAAAATGTTACCATGAATTCAAAAATAATAATATTGTATTTGGAAATGTTAATCAAGCATTTAAATAAAAAAGTGAGAAATTTGTAAAGAGAAAATGTTGACCATCTATTAACAAATGTTAAACGAGTATTACAAGAATGGTCTTGACGTATAAGACACCCCCCCCCCCCCCCTGCGCAGTAGCTTTTGTACAGCTTAACCAATAGCTAAATCCTTGGAGTGGTCCAAATTGGAGTCGGTAAATGTAGCCAAGAAAACAGATTCGGCCAGGCTTCACCGACGACGGCAATCGGAGGACAAGATTTTGGTTGGACGACTTGTTTAGAGATAATGACGCATGTGATGTTACGCTGCTAGTAAGTACCACCAGCCTAACTGAAAAAGCGTACTTACGAAAATGGATCGAACAAGAAAAGGTAAACCTTCATGGGCACTGTAACGGATTTCATTGTTATGACGAGAAAACTTGCAGGTATAAAAAACAACAATAGACTTGTTTCAAATTAAAAAGAAAAACAAACAATCAAACAAACGAGCGGAGGTGGACTTGTGCTAGGATGTGGTGGTGCTGGTGTCATACTTAGATGTGAGATAGTTATGTCACATGTAGATCAGCCCTAAACACATCCTAACTATAAGTGTGCCGCCAGATTAATCTTGACACCAATTTCATACAACTTGAACAAGAGAACTTATGAACAACTTAATTACATTCAAAAGATTACGCAAAAAAATACGCATTGAAGAGTACCGGAATAGATCGACAAATGAAAGTAAAATGGATACAAGATATGTATGAATGCATGCACATAGGGCAAACATTGTCCTAAGAGGTGGTTTGGCCATGGTCCTGTCCAGTTGTCGGAGTGTGCCTAAGCGGTTAATTGTACCTTTCTAAATGATCAATGAAATTGCTGTATTGCTCAACGAAAGCAAAAAAAAAAAGGAGACCAGTATCGAACGTTGTTTGAGTACATACATTGAAATTTGACAAAATCTTGGTAAATTTGAATTATGTTGGATTTTTTCTAAGGTAAAGTCCGATCACCTTGCCCATAACCAAGACAACCCTGTTGGCCTCCCTACCCCCTTCCTAAAGCAGTAGCTCTTGAACGACTAAACCAATAGCTAAAATCTTGGCGTGATCCAAATTGGAGCCGGTAAATGTAGCCAAGAAGACAGATTCGGCCAGGCTTCGCCAAGGTTTTGCATACTCCTCTTCTTGATGTTCCACCAAGATCTTTCTGTAACATCGGGTTGCACAAGGAAGCCTCGTTTGTGAGGTAGGCGCAATTTGGTTTGAACACTGGAAAGTCCTTTGTCGGAACGCATACGACAGCGTTGAGACCGAGGAAGAGCGCGTGGTATCCAATGTCCAGCAGCTTCTGCCTCTTAATGTCAACCTTGAAGACCAGGACCTCATTCGTGTTGACCTCGTCAACAAGTTGATGAGGCATGTCAACACCTTCGCGGAGCAGCTGCGATAGTGCAATGTCGTGGTCTTTGCAGTTGGCTTCAGAAAGATCTTCGTCTTCATTGTTTTCGGCCTCAGTGGGCTCATCTTGGTCATCGGCGCCGACTTGAGGGAGCTCGTCCTCTTCATGGTTTGTCTCTAGCTCATCATTTAGCTTGTCATTGTTATCTTCGCCAACCAAATCTGCTCCATCATGGCATATATGGTTCACAATTTTTTTGTAAGTCTTGTGATACTTGAGTGGAGTATCCATGTGTTCCCAGTTCCTCCAGACCTGCAGTAGTTCACCTGATGGCATGAGGACGAGGTGCATGTTATGTACAACTTCCCAGCGATCTGTCACGCCGCGCATGATCGTGGTCACCATTGGTGAAGGCCCATTACGATCCAAAGTACATACGGAACCATCGAAATATAGAAGGTAGAATAAACCATCCTTGTCAAGAATGTCATAAACATGATTTTTAAGTTCTGGGAGCAATGTCCAGCGCTTGTCTCCTGGCCTGGCAAAAGAAGCCTTGAACATTGGCATGTGCACGATAACGATGGTGCACGCCCTCACGTCAGCCGCGGTGGACATGGCCACCCGAGTATACTCCATATGTCGTGCCCAGCTGATCCAAGGAACGTCACGTTTTTTACGCGGCTTATAGACGTGTTTCCCGTCATCGTCGTAGAAGGCATCGCTCTGGTAGGTCGTCTTGACCGGCGGGAGCGCAGCCTGGGCGCCGGTGATGGGGTTGAGGAGGTACGGGTTGCCGGCCTCGTCGTTGGTGAACACCCACCCGCCGTGGCAGGAGAAGGTGAAGCCCCGCTTATAGTGCGGAGGGCCGGAGAAGGGACTGCCAAGGTGCCGCCGACGGAGGGGCAGTAGGGCGTAGTCGTTGGGCGCCTGCTCTAGCACGGCGCGGAGCCGAAGCTAGCGTAGGCGTCGCGCCAGGACGTGCAGACCGCAGGAGGTCCTTGGCAGGCCAAACCAATGGTCCTCGTCGTCGCCGGTAGCATCCGGTGGAGCGATCGATAACCGATGTCGTTGGGGCGCGTGGTTCTTGATGGCCAACAAGCTGACTAGGGCGCCGACGACGGCGTCGGCATCGGCGGAGGACAAGACTGCTCCCATGGCGTCTTCTTAGTCTTGCGTGGTAATGAATCGGTGGTTATGCGAGCGAGCGAACGAGCAAGCCGGCCATGTATATAAGACGTAGCTATCTAGGGCCACTCCTAAGCCGGCCATGTATCGGAGGCCAGCGCGTACCCGACTCCGGTCAGGACTCAGGCCACGTACGTCACCTGAGTCCAACTAGGAGCTGTGTCTTGAGTGGCTTCTCCATCACGCGTAAGTACTCGATACACCGGCCGGCCGCAGACGCAAGGTGATGCATGACTCGCCGCATTATCAATTAATTCACGCGTAAGTACTGTCTGTTGCATCTTGCATCATGAATTGATCGTCAGTTAAAACAGAGCCACAGAGGGACATGAGGCATATGAATTGAGCACTAAGAAGAACCAAGAGATGACTAAAATAAAGCAGAGTCCAATTCCTCAGCCCAAACAGATTAGTTGGCAAACATTCGATGATCTCAAGTTTTCCATCACTTAGCTAAGGATTCAACCTACACTAAAAGTAATATGAGGATTGGCGAGTGATGGAGCTGCAGAATGTGTTTCCGCAGTAATCCCAAGAAATACAAGGAACAAATTAGAACTGCAGTTAATTCATGGGCTTCAAGAATAGAACCCAGGGAGCTCACTTTCATACCCTGTTCTGACCCTGGACCCAGTTCATGGTACTAAGAAGAACCAAGCTCGACTTGCCGTCATTAAGCAAGTCGACAACCATTTTTCTGCCTAGTGCATGACAATGCAAATTAATTAAAGCTTAAAGAGACAACAATGGGCAGTAGTAAGTTCAATGGTCTAATTGCCGGAGCTGAATTGAAAATTTTGAAAAATTGGGCCAACGTTTAGCACCACTGGAAATTAAGGACCAGATTGCATGGCTAAGTAGTAAGACAGCAAGCGGTAGTTCGACTAAAGGTGATCTAACCTAGGAACAAGCTGTTTCTTAACTATTACTCCCTCCGTTCTAAAATAGATGACTCAACTTTGTACCAAGGGAGGGAGTACAAGGCAAGGCATATCCAATATGACAAAGCAGATGACTAGAGTGTAATTAGGAGCAGTTACTTAACGAAAGCATAGCCTTGTTGGTCAGTCATCGACATCCCCAGAGTTGAACGAAGATCTGATGGCGCCTTATGGGATAAGTTGCAAGGCCAGCTGAGAGTCCGGGATGTTGATGGTGTAGCTGGAGAGTAGGTGGATGATCGTCAAAGGACGGTCATCAACGAGGACAAATTTCTTGTCCTGCTTCACGAACTCGGCAGCTTCAGAGATCCTCTCTACTTTCCTGTCCTTGTTGTTGCACTTGAAGATATGAGCGGACGAACCCAATTGTTCAGTGTAGTAGATGCAGTTCGCCTCAATGCCTGGGAACTTATCAGCATCGACAGCCAGACACCTCTGATGACCCATGAAGATGGCATAGTTGTTGATGTTGTCCAAAGCCACAAGCTTACCTAACTCGATGTCTGCTTTAAAAACCAAGATCAATCCCTCTACACTCCGGACGAGCAGCGTTTCGGTAGCCAAACCCACCGGAAAACAAAGATCGTTTGGATGTGGAGACATGAGCGAACAACATAACCGAGCAATCATGGCGTGACCTATAGTGTCTGAGTAGACACCGCCTACGACCGCCTTACGGAGGCGGCCATAAGCTACTTGCGGAACCTCGTGGACTACGAAACTCTCACTGTCGGGGTAAGCAGTGTAAGTCTTGTGAGATGAGTCACTGAACAAGGTGAGCCCGAGCGCAGAGCGGGCAAGGGTGACGACAACAGCGGATCCCACCTCGGGGGGCACAGGCGCCACGAAACAGATGACGATACCCGTGAGAGGGTTGAGGATGCTGGCCGCGTGAGGAGGGCTTTTGTCCGCCAGAACCAAGTAGCCATTGCGAGTGGTAGCTACGACATAGTGGTCGCTAAGCAGCGGGAGATTCCTATGGAGGAAGCGTCCGCGTGAGTGTTCAGAAGGAGAAACTTCCCTTCGCTCTGGAAGTGCTCGTCGAGGATGATCCATCGGCGCGGGCGGAAGCGAGGGTCGGAGGTGTTGCTCATGGGGTCATCGGTGGCGGCGCGCCAGCTGGGATTTACGGCACGGAAGTGAATGTAGCAGTCGAGGTCATTGGTGGACAGTAGGGAATCGGCGACACGGCAAACAAGGTCAGGCGGAAGCGTGGACCATTTGGACCAGTCTTCTGCTATCATGGAAGGAACCACCGGCGTGGCTTGGGGGAAACTCGGGTCTTCATTCACCTTTTTGGCCGGCGGAAGAAGAGCAGGGGTGGCCAATGGCGGCAGAATGTCACCGGGCGCGGCCGCCATTGCCGCGTGCACAAGTTCGTGCGACATTAATGTTCCTGTTCTAGTCTAGTTACAAAACCCCAATGTCTGCCTCTAATCCTCCCTGTGAATAAAAGGCGCAAATTTGTAAATAAAACTGAAAATTATCACAGAATCGCACAATAAAGGAAGAACCAGAGCAGGATTAAGTTACCAAATCTACATACCAGAGTGGCAGCAGAGTAGATGAGATACAAACGGAGGAGGATAGCAACCGAATGGATAAGGGGAGGAGGGAGAAGCCGAGAAGCTATGGTGCCTGCCTACCTTCTAGAAGCCGAGAAGCTACAGCACGGCAGTTCAGTTGAATTCAGGGGTTGTGTGGATGAAGTCTTGACCTCATGCTACAAAATCCAACGCCTAAGAATGGTGCCTGAGTCAGACAGCTTTTGTGCAAGTCAACCAAACTATGCGCCTAAACTAGTATAGTAGTACTAGTACAAACCAGTCCACCAATTATTGGTCCGGTTTGAAAAAGCTGAAGCGAAAATATCAATCTCTTCTTATCTATCTATCTATCTATCTATTATATTATTAAAACGATAGAAAACGAACGGTGATGATTTGCCGCTCTAAAGTTAAGTTAATTGAAGGGCCTAGATTGGTCAATATATATGCTATGTGTCTACCAATGCAAAAGAAAAATAGAACACGCATAGAAGAATAGAATGCGTCTGAGTAAAGGAAAGAGGAAAGAGGAAAGGAGAGTACGACATGGACACGTTGATTTCCATCGCAAGAGGCCGTAATTCTAATGGCGAGTATTAAAAACTAGGCGTAGTGAACGTACGTATTTGTACACAAGTTTGATTCCCGATGGAAAGCTATCAACGCATGTGTGCTTGGAAATTTGGATCGGACCCAAAAGCCAGCTAGCCACGTCAAGAGGAAAAAAAGCTAGCTAGCCAACACATTTGTGTTTGAATCGGAAGCAAGCTTGCTTGGCAATGTGGTCCGTGTATTATTTGATGATATAATTGCTTATGTCATTGATTAATTAACACAGAAAATTCCTATGCCTTCGAAAATAGCTAAATCTTGAATATATTTTATATGCAAAAAATTGTAATTTTTTGATTTACGCATGAGCGTATTGCATGTGATGACATCATTGCCTTTGCCATCAATTAATTAACAAGCTCACAAATTGATGTTCATATGTCTATAATAAAGTATTGTTCCCTCTTACATCAGACCCTTGGTCTGACTTACGTCGTCCCAACTCTTCGTTTGTCCTGCTCTGGTTTTCTTTCACTCCCTCGTTTTCTATTTAACAAGGTTTTCATCTGATGGCCCGATATCTGGTAACCCTCATTCTCTGCAATCAATATTTGGGAGCCCTTTAAAATCATGATCGATAATCAATCTTTACAAATCAATCTCTCCTTTCTTTCTGAATATCTCACCAATCAATATTTGGGAGCCCATTAAAATCACGATCGGTAATCAATCTTCACGAATCTCTCTACTTTCTTTCCAAATATCTTGGCAATCAATATTTTGGTAACCCAATAAAATCATAATGGGTAAGCAATCTTCACAAATTAGGTAATCAATCTTCACGATCGGTTAATACATGGAAATCAGATACTTTCCCCACTCCATCCGCAATCCAATTAATCACATGACACACATGGTTATTTTTTGTCCATGTCCTCCCTGCAAGACAAATTAACACATTTTTTTATCAATCCAATCCACGAGTAGATCATAAACATGGCATCCACAGTATGTAACTCATACCAATAACCAAACATGTGAGCACATACAAGGCATAGAATCGAAACATCAATTACCAGAGCATATACGGCTAGCACATGAACGAGTATGTAGGGGATGAATAAATCATACTCTTCGATAGGCCAGGCTAGGGCCACAACGGTGACAATGGCTTTAGCTTCCTTCGCGGCCTTCTTTTTGGTGGTGTCCTCTTCAGCCATGCGGTCAGTGCTGGGGAAGTAGTCAAAGCAGAGGATGGAGATGAGGAAGAACTGGGTGTAGTCACGCCGAGACGCCTGCCAAAAACCTTAGCACCCTTCTCCCTACGCAGGATCTCGAAGTACGGGGTTTCGAAGGCCTGCTCTCCCAATGGTCATGCATGCAGTCGACGGGATGGGATCGCCGGAGGCAACATAGCGAGGGGAACAGTTGATGACGGCTAGTGTTACGCGAGGCGGGTGTGTGTTAGTTGCACTGGACAACGCCTCTTCGTTAATTAAGCCATGGTCAATTAACCGTTCCTGATAGGCAAAGCGCAAGCATAGGTTGACTGAGCTCGACTTGGCTCATGAACTTTCTCGAAGTAGCATGATCCTTCTTGAAGTAAACTTCAGATCTGTTGTGCCAACACCCTGAACAGAAGCACGCGAGCCATTCCCCATTTGGACGGAACAACTGTGCAACCAGGTAAGAAGAGAACAAAGACATCTGAGGACGCACATGAATATTAACACTTGTATCAACCCGTCAATTGGTGGATTGAAAAACTGAAAGTATAGTAAACAATTTACCATACCCAGATGCCCCATTATCATTGTTCCTTGTAGTCACATTGGAAGCTTGAGTCATGTCCTGACTTCTTGTACTTGTTCGGGCACTTGTTTGCTCAATGTTTCTCTAAACCACAAGTAAAGCATCCATATTTCTTCTTGTGTTTCTGCTTATTCTTCTTCTTGAAGGTACAAATCTGTTGGATAGTTTCCTTTCCCTTGAACTTGCGGAAATTTCTCCGAACCACATTGACGCTAGAAGATCCTTCTGCCCCTTTCACGTGTGAGTCTTTTGCTCTCGAGTTTTTCTCAAAACTTAGATGACCGATGACGTCCTGAACAGAGAATTCACGTCTAAGTGCTTGAGAGACGTAACAAAGTTTCTTCAAGAAGGAGGGAGTTTAGCAATAATGCATCCCACGACAAACTTGTCCGGTAACTCACACTTTAGGAGCTCCAGCTCCTTAGCAATGCACTTTATCTTATTAACCTGGTCCAATACATAACAGTCATCAACCATCCTGTAATCACGGTACTACTCCATAGCATACAACTCGCTTCCAGCATCAATTGCCCTGAACTTAGCTTCGAGCGCATCCCACAAGTTATTTTGTAACCTGCATATAGAGATATGCATCAACCAACTTGTCTCTAATCACACTCAGAATGGTTCCAACAAAGATGGTGGTTGCTTCCCTGAACATCTTCTCCTGATCAAAAGCAATCGCTCCTACGGGAGTAATACCACCGACCTAGAACACATTCATTATTGTGAGGTACAAGGTGGTCTTAGTCTGCTAATGCTTGAAATGTGTCCACGTAAATGGGACTGGTTTCAGTGTTGCCACAAAGCCTTGAATTGAAAGGTGTCTAAAACATGTGAGCACGTACAACACATAATTGAAACATCTATGAAGATAGCATATACGACTAGCGCGTAAAAGAGTATGTAGGGGATGTAGCATCATGGGCTTGGGTTAGGCCAACAACCAAGTCGGTAAACGGCCCACAGTCTAATGTCTCGGACAATGGAACATCTATTAGTGACTCGTTACACAAGCATAGATCTGGGCTCAGCCCGGCTCATTTAGAAAACATGACACGCGCGCGGGGACGAGGCGGGCGACGGTCCAGGAGCACACGTATACGACTCCCCTCCTCAAGCTTCCAATGGCGTATGTTTGTCTCCACCACTGAGAAGCACGACGGGTGGGTCTTCTACAAGTGCCATAATCATGGGGTTAGCTGTTTGATTTATCTCCTTTGCATGGATTCTCTTACGTTTTGGATCCAAAGATTGAAGTTTTTGACCTTGGCATGTCTTTTTGGGATAGGTGAGTTGTGATTTCTGGTGTTGGGAATTGGAGTACGTCGAGTACCTCGTTGACAAGCACTATCTGGTCGGCGATGCCGCTATGGATGCTATTGGTGCGGTGGAGGAGCGCGGGGAGGAACTTCTGAAAGCACAAAAGCTTACCTACATGAATGGATCAACCAGCTGGTCTACGAAGTTTGTGAAGAGTGAGAGTAACAATGTCATCACCAGGCAGCAATCTGCCGCACTAATGAAGCTTGGGAGAGAATTGGTGATGCTCATAAAGATGCCGCTTGCTGTTGTGTTGATGTTAGGTGCTGCTGCATTGGTGGTATTCATGGTGAAGAAGTGAAGATGTTGAACAAGTGATGTTAGTAGTGTCCTAGTTCATTTGGGGGCACTCCTAGTTTATTTTGGTTCAGTGTCATGTAATGGTGTCAATGTTGAACTAGAAATGCTATGCTGAACCCTGTTTAGTTTGGTTTAGTCTGATGTAATTGTTTGAAAGTTGAAGTGACAATGCTATGTTCAACCATGTGTTATGTTTGATCAATATGCAGTCCTTATATCTTCCCTTTGGAATCTACTTGTCTCTTGTTTGTCTACAAAATAGCTGGCCAAAATTGTATTTATCAATAAAAGGCCAAACTGACCAAATTTGCATCCAGCATTAGAATTGCATCAAAACTTGACAAATATCATGCCAAACTTGAGAGACATGCCAAGCTGACCAAATTTCTTGCATCAAAACTTGACAAATATCATGCCAAGCTTGACAGACATGCCAAACTGACCAAATGTCTTGCATTAAAAGTTGACAAATATTTGTGAAAACTACAGGAGAGATAACTTGTAGTGATAACCAAATAAGTCTTGCCCATCATCCACATACAAAACAAAATAGCCTTGTTTCTTGCAGGAGATTGTTGCAATCAATATGCATCAGCATAAGCAAAATTAGCAAATTGGTACCATACATTATCATGCCAACACAGGTTAAATGATCAGGAAGGTACCAAACACTACATGTCTTACAGCCTACCTAAAGACATCAAACATTGAAGATCTTGGATCCTTATTTGGATAGCTAGCTTGATTGTCAACTCCACTTGATTTCCTTTTTGCAGTAGTCGTGCTTTGCTCCCTTGCTTTTTGTGCAGCAGCCTTCATCTTCTTCTGTGCTGCAGCAAGCCTCTTGTCAGCTTCTCTTTTTGCAGCAGTAACCATCTTCTCCTCTTTTCTTCTTGCAGTGGCTAGCTTCTTCTCTTCTTCTCTCTTTGCAGCAGCTAGCTTCTTCTCTTTTTGCGGCAGCAATTCTCTTCTCTTCTTCTCTTTTTGCAGTAGTTGTTTCCCTCTGTACTCTCTTTTCTTCATCCTTCTTCTCAGCAGCAGCTCTCCTCTCTGCTTCTTGCCTTGCCTTCTTCTCAGCAACTATTGTTTTCATTGTGTCTTGAATAATCTGTCCGGTCTCAGCTTGAGCTTTCTTGTTGATTTCTGTTGCTTCTTTCTTTTTGGTAGCTGTCTGTGCAACAGCCAATCTTCTCTCTGCTAGTTCAGCTTTCTTCTGTCCAACCTCATGTTTCTTACTTGCCACCTCTTCAGCTCTCCTCAATTCCTCTTCTATTCTAGATGCTAGAATGGCCTGGTTCCTCTCCTCTAGTTTCCTATCTCTCTGTATCTTCATGGCCTCCAATTTCTGTGCCAACTCACCAGGCCTGATGGTACTTGAACTTGCTTGGCTGCCTTGGCTACCATGAGACTGGTTGAGCAATACTTGGGCAGCACTGAGGAAACTAGAAGCTGGTAGTCGCCTTTGTTCCACAACTTTAGGTGTTGGCATCTATAAAAAATATTCACAAGTGTCCACTGTGAGATCAATATAATTAATACAACAGTAGTAGTTGTGTTATTGGGTATGGAGTAGTTATGTTACCTGGGCAATCATGTTGTCCACCATGATATCATCATATGTTGTTGAAGGTTCTTGATGGTCCAGCTCATATGCAATAGTTTGTGTTAGATAAATTCCAAACATGGGAGCATGGAAGTGCCTACCTAACTATTGTAAAAGTGTTACATGTGTTAAAATTGGATCAACTTTAGTGGATGTAGCACCAGTAGCTCCTTGTTCTGCACCAGCAGCACCTTGTTCTGCAGATGGCACATTGCTAGCACCTGCTTCTAGATTTGGCACATTGCCAGCACTTGCTTCTGGATTTGGCACATTGCCAACACTTGGTGGTGGCAGTCCAACCTTCAAGTGCTTGCAACCCTTCCTGTTGTGGTCTGCCTCACCACAGTAAGAACAGTGCATGATGACACCATGCCTTGTTATTTTTTCCCTCCCTTCTATGATCAACCTCTCCAGGTGGTTGTATTCTTGTTGTACATGGCCTACCCACATGCTTCTGGTACAATGGTGGCTCAATTGGGGGCCATGTAAATCCTGCCACTCTCTCCTATCTTTGCAAGTATATACAATGTTACCATATGCCTTTTTGAACATCTCCTTTGAGTAACACTTGTGGGCATCAACATTGAGTAGCTTCATTTCCTGCATGCCTTCTTCATACAGTTGAACTGTGTTGCTCCTTGCTATCTTCCACAGTTGATTCTTCAATATATCACCCTTGAAAGATTGCTGAAAGTTCTGCCACATGTGCCTAACACAAAATCTGTGTCCTGAATGAGGGAACAATTCTTCAACTCTATTGATGATCCCCTTAACATTGCATACAAGAACAACACAAACAGTTAGAAGCTATACAAGGCATTCACATACTTATGAAATAGAAACAGTCACATATAACTAGAATTACCTTTTGTTTGTCTGACAATATAGTCCAAGGTTCAATATTTATGATGCCTAGGTATCTTTTCAGCGTGTCAAGAAACCATGCCCAGTTAGGGGTTGTCCTCAACTTCAACCACAACTATTGCTATTGAGAAAATGCAGTTGTTTGGATCTACTCCAACAACTGCAAGCAGTTGACCTCTGTATCTAGTCTTAACGTGAAAACCATCAAGAAAGACAACATGTCTAAAACCTTGCAGAAATCCTCTCTTACAAGCATCTAGGCACATGTACAACTTGCCGAACCTTGCATTATCACCAAGTGATACATAAAAAGATGAGCTAGAGTTTCTTCTTCTAACCTCATGTGCATAATTTCAGAGAAGCTTGTACCGCCCTTCTTCATTACCATAAATTATTTTCATAGCCATTCTCCATGCCCTCTGAAGTTTCATCCTACCAGGTGTCATGTGCCATTCTTTCTGAAAAACCCTTGAGAAATTCATTAGGTTCATATCTTGATCAGCTCTAAAGCTCTCTAAGTACTTCATTGCTAGGAACTTAGATGTGAAAGCCCTAATCTTCCACTTCTTGTTGCATGTGTGCTCATGGACACATCTCTTCACCATGAAAGCCTTAGTTCTATTATCATATGATGCCTACAAGTACCATGTGCATTCATCATCACACTTGGATTTCACTCTTTTCCTACCATTGATAGGTAGCTTGCTATCAACTCTGTTTTGACATGAGTACTCTTTAATTGTTGTCCTCAGTAGTTCTACACTCTCAAAAACCTGTCCTATGTAAATCCTCTGGTCTGAAAGTTTTGAACTTCAAGTGCAGCTCTTCATCATCTGAATCAGGTGCCCACAAATCTTCACCTTCAGACAAATCTTCATCTCAATCATACTTCTTTTTGCCTTTGTCTTGAGCATTAGGTTGCACTTGATTACCTTTCTGCTTTGCTCTCTCATTAGATTTGTTGTGATGTTTCTGTTCTGGTTCATCCTCATCTACATTATCTGCATACAATTGATCATCATCATTGCCTATCTCATTGTCACTGTCCACAAGTAGACCAGGGTCATAATCCTCATCATCTGTGTCACTATCTGCATCCTCTTCTTCCATTGCATAAGTGCATTTGGTTTGCCTAGCACTCCTCCTCATTGATGTGCTTCCTCCAACATCCTGTGCTTGCATTTCAGTATCAATGTGATGACTGGGTTGTTGCACTACAACTGGCTCTTCCTCTTCCATATCATTACCCCACATGTTGCTGTGTCGATGGCCTCCTGACAAACTCAAACTGATTCACATCATCATGTGCATCAACATCAGGGAATATAACCCGCAGAGGAATTGGTGCCCCTGCCTCTGCCTCTGCATCTGCCCCTGCCTCTGCTGGCTTTGTTTCTGCCCCTGCCTCTGCTTGCTCTATTTCTGGCTGAAATTCTTCATTGTTTACACTACTGCTGGGAATTCTCTTTGCAGGGCTCAAGACTGGAGGCAAATGTGCTCTTGGATAGTGCACAACATCTTCTTCATTTGGATTTGCCTGGAAGCTTTCATCATGATCCAGGTAGATACTAAAGAAGTGGTTGCCAATATCAACAAAGACCATCATTCTATCTGTCTGCTCATCATCACTAATTTCCGTAAGACCATTAGTACTGGTTGTAAGGATGGGTACACAGTAGAATACCTTGAACCTCCCTGCCATCTCATAACCAATTTCCTCAACAAGGCTTTCAATGAGAATTGGTGACCAAGTGACCTTCTCCACATGATCATACCAAATGGCACGAGCATTAATATAAGCATGGTTCCTTCCATGCCCAAAAAAATCCACCATGACTGATTTCAGTGGATAAATTGCTGCTTCGACGACCTGATACACCAACACATATACAACATGCATCAGAATCGACTAGACCATCATTTTATTTAAAGAGATAAAACCCTAAGCCCCAATTCTCCTACCCCCAAATCCCATGCCAAAACCCTAGAACACAATTCTAGGGAAAACCTTATATATAGAACTTTAGCAGTAGCATGGGTCAAAAAAGCACGCTGGTGCTAAGTAGCAGTAGCGCGCCTGTGCAAACCGCGCTGCAGATAATTTCCTAGCAGTAGCGCGTCTTGCTATAAACACGTTACTACTAAAATTCCCATGGCTTAGCCGATAGGCTACACATAGTAGTAGCGATCTATGTGGAACCGCGCTACCGCTACTTTCTTTGTAGCAGCGCATTTTATTCTAAACTCGCTACTGCTAAAGGATATAAAATTAAATGAAAAGCAAATAGAAAGGTAATTGAAAATGAAAGAAATAGAAGAAGGTGAAAGGAAAAAAATAAAATGTGAAGAAAAATAAATGAAAAAGGGGAAAAAGAGAAAGGAGTAGCAGTAGCACGTATCCCAGAACTCGTTGTAGCTAACGTAGCAGTAGCGTGCTTTCTGGAACGCGCTACTGCTACTTCTGACTTAACCACCGAATTCGTCCTTCCCCACGTCCACTTCCCCCAAATCGAACTCCTCCGCTCTCGCCGCCGCCGTCACCCGTCGGCCGCCGCGCGCTCTCCGCACACCCTCTACGCCGCCCTCGACCCCGGATTCAACGCCGCCCCCGCCCCTGACCTCAACGCCACCCCGGACGCCGCCCCCGACCCCGGCCTCGACGCTGCTCTCTGCCGCGCGCCCGAGCCCCGACCACGACCTCGATGCCGCCTGCCCCTCTCTCGCCACAGGCACCCGAGGTGAGCACGCCTGCTCCTCCCCCTCCCCTACCTCTGCCTAGATAGGGTTCTTCAAATTTTAGTTGCATCAAATTAGTTAGGGTTCATCTATGGGTGGAAATGAATTGGATACAAATGCGGCTGGGATGTTTTCTTAGATGATGAATAAACACTAGTGTAATGCATAATAAAACGAGTAAAATTTGACCACTTATTTCACTTTTAAGTTGGATAATTGGAATATCCGCTACCACTTTCCACCCCTAGCTTCATCAAATTAGATGGTAATTAGGGCAGTAGTTCCTAAGTACGAATTAGTTAGTAAGAACTAGGTACTAGTAAGTTTATTTTTAGTAAGAACTAGTTGAATTAATAGAACTAGTTAGTAAGAACTTGTTGCTATTTTTTTAGTTAAAGCAATTTTTCCCGCATCGACGTGGATCGATGCCTATCCCGCATCCTCGTCGTCGAGTCGGAAGAGGACGACACCTGCTTGACCAGATGAGCCATGTTCGGGACTGGGCTCCACCGGGGTGGTACTGGGAGGCGCTACCTACCGGGGGCGCAGGTTGGTGAGGAGCTAGCCTGTCGTTGACCCGAACCTTCTTTGGTGGCGGTCGCGTGGGCCAGTGACGGTCCAGAGGCTCGAGGACCACGCGAAGGTGGTGCGTCACCATGTCAGTGAGGAGGACGCGCACGTCCGTAGCTACTTGTTTGCGTTGGAGCACAGGTTCTCCAATACCTGGCAGGTTCTCCAAGGATCTCACTGGAGCTATGATCCCGTGATGGTTCCTTCTCTGTGGATGTCCACCGCCCGCGCCGATAACCGTCGTGTGCTAGGGTTTTTGTTGTATTAGTGATGTTATATGTATGATACTATTCGGGATGTATTAGTGATAATATTCGATGATGTACGGACGCATGAGATGATTTACTTTTTCTTATTGAATGCATGCTAATTTGAGTCCTATAAGATATTTTGAAATGTGTATCTTGTGCTGCTCAAATAGGATATGTGCTTGCCCAAGTGGCCGGTCATGTTTGTAGGTTACACCTCCGAGTGGCCTATGTTTTGCCGGAGTGTTGATTCATTTCCGTTCCGGCAAATTTCAGGCGCTCGATATGTCCTATTTTAGCAAAGGTCATGCCGGATTTTTCCGTGAATTTTGGCATGACTTGTGCCAGAATATGTAGGAAATATTGAGTGCCTCGGATTTGTGTGTTGAGTATCCTGGTAGTTGTCTTCGATCAATTTTCAATTAATGTTTTAACTATGAACATAGGAAATGTCTGACGACGAAAAGGATTTCGATATTTGCAAATATTGCGAAGACGAGCACGGCCTGTGCGACAGAATCTTCCTAGATGATGATAGGCGCTTCAGCATCAAGCTAGACGAGAACTTCGAAGTGGATACAGTAAGTCACAACGACAAGTCTTTTTTCGTAATTAAGCATGACATCTGCTTCATTTGCTTCAACTTATAATATTTTTTACTATTCTACTAGCGTATCCCCTGCCATGCAAGAGTTTTTGTATTGGATAAGATAGGTTTCAGTCGTACTATGGAGGTAAATAAAGTTTACTTGAAGACCGAGGATGGTTATATTTTCCACGCAAAATTATACAATTCAGATGACTACACCTATTTTGGATGCAAAACATGACGAGCACTATGCAAGACTTATGCATTTGAGCCTGATACGGTTATCACCTTTGATATTCGTCTGGAAGATGATATTGAAGGTAATACCAACATCTGGGTCGATGTGCAGACACCTCCAGTTATACCATTATGTGAGTTTCTCAACCATATTTATGTCTTTGATATTGTTTATTCAAAAATAGTTGACAACTAATTTCTATTGACAGCTTATTTCCGTTCAAGCAAACATGTCCAGCGCTTGGTAGATAGGACCTACTACTATCCAGGGGCTGAAGTAAACTGCGAGGAGCTAAGTCATTATGTTTCATGGCTTGCGGATCTGTCAAGACAAATTTTCTTCCTGGATTTAGAAATGTTAGTACTGAAAACGTGCGACCAGTAGTGTTCTTAATGAACTACGGTCACATCTATTTAGGAAAGATGGTAAGATTTTTACTATTTCTCCTTGGTGCATTGTTTCCATACATTATTTTTTAAGCAAAACTTCATTGCTAAGTATGTTACCATACGATGTTCTTCAACAGGGACTCCCGATGAATGTTGTGCCTTATGGGATCGAGACTAAAGGTACTATGAGTATTGTTAGCTTACGGCCAAGATATCCTACAAATCACTATAGTGCATTCAGGATTAGCGACGAATTCTTAATAGTGAAAGACTGGACCAAATCTGTGATGGAGGAGCACAGACAAGTACTAGGGGGCAGCAATCAAAAGCGCAACCCACGATTAAGAGACAGGTTCATCTGCATGCTCCAACTTGATGAAGGAGGAGAGCTACACATGTTTTATGCTATTTTACCTGAGAGAGAGCAGTAAGAGTGATTAGCTAGCTAGAAATGAGTTTAAAGATGATGATGTGCTACACTATGACTATGATGATTAAATAGCTAGTGTTGGTGGTAATGACTATGATGATTATTATGAGCTAGTGTTAGTGGTGATTAAATAAATACTGTTGGTGCTAATGACTATGATGATGATTAAATAGCTTGTGCTGGCGGATTAGATTCAAGTGGAGGCAGCATGTGGTGCACATCGAAAGTACTACTAGTCCAAACTAGATCAAGTTTGGATTAGTAGTATACTTTTGACATGCACCACATATTGCCTCCACTTGAACCTAATCCACCTTCATTTGACACACTGTTATGGACATAATGATATAAACCTCATAATTGGTATTGTACCAAAATTTGTATAACGACGGATAAATACACTAAAAAAAGAATACTAGTAGCGATGGACAGTAAACACGCTGCAAGTAGCTAGATTAGCAGCAGCGCGGGTGTGAACAAGCGCTGCCGCTATGTCTCTTAGCAGTAGCGCGTGTCACACGCGCTACTGCTAAGTAATAGCTGTAGCGCCTTATTAGTAGCACGGTAGCACGCGCTACTAGTGGGCTTTAAACCCGCGCTACTACTAGGGTTTTCCCTAGTAGTGACAATATGTCCTTACTAGCAACTAACACATCTAGAAAGGCAATGCGGCTCTAAAAGGATGGTTTCTGAACATCAAAACGCTCGGATTCTTGAGAAAAGAGGACTTACTGTACACGGGGGCCGCCGCCCCTTCTGCATGACGAACAGGGGCCATCGCCGCCGCCTCCAACAGGAAGAACGCGCGCGGCGGCGGCGCCTCATCAACCACGCACGAAATCAGCCCCTCGCCGCGGCTATACCGCCGATGATCACCGGGGCGACGTGGCCTATGCAGCGACTCCCCTTTCTCTGGCCGAAGACAAAGAGGCAACGTGACTGGAGGACGGATGAATGGGGATTAGGTGACACCCGAGAGGCTCTTCGCATATTTTCACAGTCGCGAGCGGTCAACATGTGGTCAAAGTTCCTATACGCACCGCAAATGCGCTACATTGACTATATTTTCACGTCCCATCGTATTCAGTAACCGTAAGGAGCGTATTTCAAAGTTTAGTGATCGTATTGTGCTTTCATCGCAAGTATAGTGACCATGAATGTATTTATCTCCTCTTGTGCCTATATATGAGTTTGAAATCCGCAAGCTTGCCGGGTGCAAGACTGAAAGGACTATGATCATCATAATTAATACTTCCTCTGGTACATAATATAAGACGCTTTTACAAGCAAAAATATCTTATATTGTGAGACATAGAGAGAAGTTCAGACAGTTCTAAAGTCTGAACATATGACAAAGCTACTACTTACTAGACAAAAGAACATTGCCTGTCTTTTTTTGAAAAGGAGGATGACCCTGGCCTCTGCATCTAGGTCATGCATGTAGCCATTTTATTAATTATTTATAAAAAACCTAGAAGCCCTGCCATAACGCAGCCGCCGCCTCCTCGTCCTAAAAAAAGCTAGGGCTCATGCCTCTCGCCGGTGCCGCCACATGTCTGCCTCGCCTCCGGTGGCCCTAGGGTCATGGGGCGTGGTGGATCTTGGCTACGGCCGGTGGGAGGGCTCCGTTGTTTGTCGCTCTTTTGATTTTTGTTAGGGTTTTTGTTCTGCTCAGGAAGGTGAGACGACAGCGGCTTCCTGAAGTTTAAATAAAGGTCTCCCCGCCTAGCCCTCGTTCCAATGATGAGTCTAGAATTGTTAGTGGGCGTGTGGAGGTGTGTCTCTGGCGGATCTATTCTCGATGGATTTGCTCGGATCTGGTTATTGTTCGTCTATGTACGTGTGTCTTCGGGGTGGATCCTTTCGATATACGTTATTCTTCATCGCTAGCGGTTGCTATTCTGGTGCGTTGGTCTTATGGGGTCTTAGCACGATGACTTCCCGACTATCTACTACAACAAGTTGTGCCCGACTCCGGCGAGGCAGGGGAGATGACGGTGGCGTGCCGTCAGCTCGCTTCAGTGCTTGTCGTCACCGCTAGGTGGTCTGTGGATCAAGATATAATTTTATTATTTCTGATGTTCATTGTATTGCCAGATTAAAGATGAATAGATTGGAAGTTTTCTCGCAAAAAAGACTGAAGCCATCATTTTGGCAACTTGTATCACTATTCCTAGTCACTTGATGAAGGGGTACCGATTGTCCAAGCCGAATACTAAACAGACCTTGCACCAAAGCCTAACATGTAAAACTGGATGCACAAACCAAGCCTCTTGCCGGGTCTGTGGAACACACCGGTCTGACGCACTCTCAGAGGTCATTGCCACCATCTTTCACCGATCCAAGGAAACGATGCCAAGGGTGTCACCATCACCGGCCCCGACCACCGGCCGAAGACCAAGTTTTCACCCGGATCCATCCCAAAAACATCCAACTTGTGCATCTGCAAGACCACCTTCAAAGCCTCGAAGCTGGCCGCCCAGATCTGGAGATCATCCACAACCGCACTGCCACTACTGTGTATCCAGACGCTCCGGCCACTGTGCATCTGCAAGATCACCTTCAAAGCCTCGGAGCTGGCCGCCCAGATCTGGCGATCATCCACAACTGCACTGCCACTGTTGTGTATCCTGACGCTCCGGTCACTGCCGAAGGGCGCCACCACTGGAGCATGGAGGGAGGGTTGTCACCCCACTGCCCCATGCCGAAAGAGCCATTAGGATGAGTCCCAAGCACGCTCTTCATCGTACCATTCTAAGTGTTTGCCGCCTTGCGACCCTGCCCCTAGCCTAGAGGGAGTTTTCCCAGTGTGTATCGAGATAGGTTATTGAGAACATCCAGTGCAGTTATTCTGCATTATTAACCCTTCTTGGTGTTAGCCTGTGAACTAGTAGGAGGGTGTGGTTGATCTCACATGCTGACCAGTGCAATGCAGCAACCAAGTACAGACGTAGGGCCCTGGTTCACTGATATAACAATGATCTCCAAGAGATAATAAGACCAGCGAATGCTTAGCTGAGATATTGTAACCCCTGTTTGTTGCCGTGCATACCGCAAATTATCCGAGGTAGAAGTTGCAGAAGAAGCAATCATTCAGAGGGAGAAGAAGCATTCATTCCGAGTTTCAAATGTATCCATCTGAGACAAAAAAAGGAGGGTTTCAGAGGTAATACTAGCATGTGCCCCAATGCTTGGAATCAAACTTTGAGTTTGTGCTGAAAATTGTAGACTTGACCACTGCTCATCTACCAAGCAGACAAGCTGATTTTTTTAAATAACATGCTACCGAATGAATTGAAGATCTCACTAGCTGGATGCAAACTTCTGTAAGTTGGGGATGGTCAATGCAGATCCATCACGCGAATCTCATTGTTGCTATACTAAAAAAACACTACATTGCGTCCTGCGAAACTACTGCTTCATAAGAGCTCAGCATATACTGACATTATCTTTTCTCAGAAAACAAAAAGGGGCTATGCTACTTTCAGTATCAAAGGGATAAAGGTCCTTGTATGAGTTGCAATGAATATCAGCAACAACTCAATTCAGGGAGTTGAAACAACAGGGAGCGACTACAATAGAAGAAAAGCCATGGGTGCAAAAATAGAAAAAAAATCCAGTTGGGCCATCAGATCCGGGGTGAATGGTCCAGATTCCATCGGATGGATCTGAGCGCACAGGTGCTTGGTTCTTTGCACAAAGCTCCCTTGGTTCTAGTCATTTTGCTTTTAGAATCACCTTCTCCTTCCTAGGAATGCAACAACTAGCCAAATCTCCCCATCGTGTAGCAGCCGCCTCTTGGACCACTCCTGACTTTCTCCAGCTTGCTGTCGGTGGAGGCGGGCCAGATCCAGTGACTAGCTGGGCGATTGCGTCCAGTGGAGATCCAGATCCAGCTCCTGACCATCTCGTCACCGGCGGACCTACCCTGTTGATTGATGACCCACAAGTATAGGGGATCTATCGTAGTCCTTTCAATAAGTATGAGTGTCGAACCCAACGAGGAGCAGAAGGAAATGATAAGCGGTTTTCAGTAAGGTTTTCTCTGCAAGCACTGAAATAGTAGGTGATAGATAGTTTTGTGATAAGATAAATAGTAACGAGCAAAAAGTAAATAAAGTAAATAAAGTGCAGCAAGGTGGCCCAATCCTCTATGTAGCAAAGGATAAGCCTGGACAAATTCTAATAATGAAGAAGAAGCTCCCGAGGACACATCAGGAATTATCGTCAAGCTAGTTTTCATCACGTTCATAAAATTCGCGTTCGGTACTTTGATAATTTGATATGTGGGTGGACCGGCACTTGGGTACTGCCCTAACATGGACAAGCATCCCACTTATGATTAACCCCTATTGCAAGCATCCGCAACTACAAAAAGGAGTATTAAGGTAAACCTAACCACAACATTAAACATATGGGTCCATATCAACCCCTAACGAAGCAACGCATAAACTAGGGTTTAAGCTTCTGTCACTTTAGCAACCCATCATCTACTTATTACTTCCCTATGCCTTCCTCTAGGCCCAAATAATGGTGAAGTGTCATGTAGTCAACGTTCACATAACACCACTAGAGGAAAGACAACATACATCTCATCAAAATATCGAACGAATACCAAATTCACATGACTACTAATAGCAAGACTTCACCCATGTCCTCAGGAACAAACGTAACTACTCACAAAGCATATTCATGTTCATAATCAGAGGAGTAATAATATGCATAAAGGATCTGAACATATGATCTTCCACCAAGTAAACCAAATAGCATCAACTACAAGGAGTAATCAACACTACTAGCAACCCACAGGTACCAATTTGTGGTTTTGATACAAGATTGGATACAAGAGATGAACTAGGGTTTTGAGATGAGATGGTGTTGGTGAAGATGTTGATGGAGATTGACCCCCTCCCGATGAGAGGATCATTGGTGATGACGTTGGTGATGATTTCCCCCTCCCGGAGGGAAGTGTCCCCGGCAGAACAGCTCCGCCAGAGCCCTAGATTGATTCTGCCAAGGTTCCGCCTCGTGGCGGCGGAGTTTCATCCCGTAAGCTTGCCCACGATTTTTTCCAGGGAAAACCCTTCATATAGCAGAAGATGGACGCCGGAAGCCCACCAGGGGGCCCAGGAGATAGGGGGCCGCGCCCCCTTGTCTCCTGGACAGGGTGTGGCCCCCCTGGCCTATTTCTTTTGTCCAAAAATTCTTATTAAATCTAAAAAGTTGTTTCGTGGAGTCTCAGGTCTTTTGGAGTTGTGCAGAATAGGTTTCCAACGTTTGCTCCTTTTCCAGCCAGAATTCCAGCTGCCGGCATCCCCCCTCTTCATGGTAAACCTTGTAAAATAAGGGAGAATAGCCATAAGTATTGAGATATAATGTGTAATAACAGCCCATAATGCAATAAATATTGATATAAAAGCATGATGCAAAATGGACGTATCAACTCCCCCAAGCTTAGACCTCGCTTGTCCTCAAGCGGAAGCCGAAATCGAAAAATATGTCCACATGTTTAGAGATAGAGGTGTCGATAAAAATAAAATACGGACACGAGGGCATCATGATCATTCTAATAACAACAACATATATGGATTTTGTCATATGATTTCCTATGTTCAAGTAATAAGCAATTCACAATGTCAAGTATGGTTCAAAAACTTCATTGGGAACTAACAAACTATAATCCCAGTCATTGAAGAAATTGCAATTTATCGTAACATCAGAAAGAGTCAATAATAGAGCTTTTCAGCAAGCTCACATACTCAACTATCTCGTTGTCCCCTATAATTGTTAACACTCACGCAATACTTGTGGTTATAGAGTTTCAGCCGGACACTGAGAAAGATAGGGGCTTATTGTGTTGCCTCCCAACATATTCACCTTTAGGTGATGTCAACAATAACAGCCTATGCCAACTTACATCCAATTGGATATATGCATCATGATCTTTCAAACACGAGGAGCTTGCCAAAGGATAAAATGAAAAAAGGGAAAGGTGAGGATCACCTTGACTCAAGCATAAAGTGAAACATAAAGTAAAAGATAGGCCCTTCGCAGAGGGAAGCAAATGTTGTCATGTGCGTTTAGGGTTAATGCATGAAATCGTAATGCAAAAGAACATCACTTTATATTGCCCCTTGTATGTGGACCTTTATTATGCAGTCCGTCGCTTTTATTACTTCCACAACAAGTTCGTACAAAGCTTATTTTCTCTGCACTAATAAGTCATACATATTTAGAGAGAAATTTTTATTTCTTGCACCGATGACAACTTACTTGAAGGATCTTACTCAATTCATAGGCAGGTATGGTGGACTCTCATGGCAAAACTGGGTTTAAGGATATTTGGAAGCACAAGTAGTATCTCTACTTGGTGCAAGGAATTTGTCTAGCATGAGGGGGAAAGGCAAGATCAATGTGTTTGGAAGGTCAATGACAATATACTTTAACTAAGATGTCGGAAAACATAAACCATTACGTTGTCTTCCTTGTCCAACGTCAACTCTTTTAGCATGTCATACTTAATGAGTGCTTCACAATCATAAAAGATGTCCAAGATAATATATTTATATGTGAACCCCTCTTTCCTTATTACTTCCTATTAATTGCACGATGACCAAGGCTACGTTCATCAACTCTCAACAATTTTTATGCCTCATACTTTCTATGTGTGAAGTTATCACTATCCGTAAAATCAATATGAACTCTTTTGTTCTTTCTACTTTTTCAAGATCATAGCAACATAGCAAAGCCCTTGACTCAACACTAATCTTTATTATAGATAGCACACGAACTCGATTACATAAAGAGATCACAATGAAAAACTCAAAACTACTTGATATCAAAACTTCGAACTACTAGATCAAGATACTACTAAAAGGATCGAATTAAATAAAGCGGTAAAGATAGGAGTGTGATGGTGATACGATACCGGGGCACCTCCCCCAAGCTTGGCAGTTGCCAAGGGGGAGTGCCCATACACATGTGATTATTTCTTTGGAGGTGATGGAGTAGGAGTTATTGCACTTTTCTTCTCTAGCTTACGTTTGAGGCTAAAATTTTCCTCCCTCAGATCCTCATTCTCGAGCTCAAGTTTCATTATCTTTTTGCATAGTGTTGCCTTGCTGTCCTTCAAAAAACGTGGTGGGATAGATTGGACCTTAGGGAGGCTTGACTTCTTGAACTCCACATGCATATCATCAGGTTGAGGCAGTGGATCGTCCTCTTCATCAGAGCTTGTCTCCTCCTTCCTCTTTGGATCATAGTCTTCTTCTTCCTCTGTGGTCCAGCCATAATGTTCCACATCTCCATATACTTTTGGGTTTGCAATATAGTCAGCCATGTAGCTCTCTCTCTCCGAATCTTGGGACGACATCTTGTTCCAAATCTACAACAGGAACAGCTCGAAACGAGAACAGAGGATATTTGCGTGATACGGTGGTCAAAACCTTTGGGAGAATATATAATGAATTTTTACCAACCAAAATACGTAACATACAAGAAAACAGAGTCCAGGAGGCACACGAGGTGCCCACGAGACAGGGGGGCGCGCCCTACAAGGGGGGGGGGCGCCCTCCTCTCTCGTGGGAGCCTCGTGTCCCTTTCAGACTACTTCTTTCTTCCTTAAATCCTTAAATAATCCAAAACTGATGAAAATTGCCATTAGAGTTGTTTTGGAGTTGGTTTACTTACCGTACCACGTACCTATGCCTTTTCGGAGTCTGGAACATTATGAAAAGTGTCTCTTATGTATTCCTCAGGGGTTATGGTTTCAATAATATTAGTTTCAACATTGATAGGATTACCTGAAATATACTGTTTAATTCTTTGACCGTTTACCACCCTCGGATTTGTGCCTTCAAAGTTGTTGATTTTTATAGCACCAGAATGATAGACCTCCTCGATAACGTAGGGACCTTCCCATTTTGAGAGAAGTTTTCCCGCAAAAAATCTTAAACGAGAGTTGAACAATAACACATAATCTCCTACGTTAAACTCGCGCTTTTGTATCCTCTTATCATGCCAGCGTTTGACTTTTTCTTTGAAAAGCTTGGCATTCTCATATGCTTGGGTTCTCCATTCATCAAGTGAGCTAACATCAAATAACCTTTTCTCACCGTCAAGTTTGAAGTCATAATTGAGCTCTTTAATAGCCCAATATGCTTTATGTTCAAGTTCAAGAGGTAAATGACATGCTTTTCCATAAACCATCTTATATGGAGACATACCCATAGGATTTTTGTTTGCAGTTCTATAGGCCCATAATGCATCATCAAGTTTTTTGGACCAATTCTTTCTAGATCTATTCACAGTCTTTTGCAAAATTAATTTGAGCTCTCTATTGCTCAACTCTACTTGACCACTAGACTGCGGATGATAAGGAGATGCTATTCTATGATTGACATCATACTTAGCGAGCATCTTACGGAAAGCACCATGAATAAAATGTGAACCACCATCAGTCATAAGATATCTAGGGACTCCAAACCTCAGAAAAATAACTTCTTTAAGCATTTTAATAGAAGTGTTATGATCAGCACTACTAGTTGGAATAGCTTCTACCCACTTAGTAACGTAATCAACAGCAACTAAAATATGTGTATAACCATTGTAGGCAGGAAAAGGTCCCATATAATCAAAGCCCCAAACATCAAATGGTTTAATAACAAGAGAATAATTCATAGGCATTTCTTTACGTCTACTGATGTTACCTATTCTTTGACATTCATCACAAGATACGACAAACTTACAAGCATCTTTGAAAAGAGTAGGCCAATAAAAACTAGATTGTAGTACCTTGTGTGCAGTTCTATCTCCAGCGTGGTGTCCTCCATAGGATTCAGAGTGACACTTGCGTAGGATTTGTTCCTGTTCATGCTCAGGCACACAACATCTAATAATACCATCTACTCCTTCTTTATAAATGTGTGGATCATCCCAGAAGTAATGTCTCAAATCATAAAAGAACTTTTTCTTTTGCTGGTATGTGAAACTAGGAGGTATATATTTGGCAACAATGTAATTAGCATAATCAGCATACCAAGGAGCAGTACGAGAAGCATTGACAATCGCTAATTGTTCATCAGGAAAACTATCATTAATAGGCAGTGGGTCATTAAGGACATTCTCTAGCCTAGACAAGTTGTCTGCAACGGGGTTCTCAGCTCCCTTTCTATCAATAATATGCAAGTCAAATTCTTGGAGCAAGAGAACCCATCTAATGAGTCTAGGCTTAGCATCTTTCTTTTCCATAAGATATTTCATAGCAGCATGATCAGTGTGAATAGTAACTTTGGAATCAACAATATAAGGTCTAAACTTTTTCAATAGTAGCATAATTTCTCTGGGTAGTATCAAGAGTCTTACTAGCATACTGGATAACATTCAATTTCTTGTCGACTCTTTGCCCTAAATCAGCACCTACAGCATAATCACTAGTATCGCACATAATTTCAAAAGGTAAATTCCAATCAGGTGGCTGAACAATAGGTGCAGTGATCAAAGCTTTCTTAAGTGTTTCAAATGCTTCTACACAATCATCATCAAAGACAAAAGGAATATCTTTTTGCGATAAATTAGTCAGAGGCCTGGAGATTATGGAAAAGTCCTTAATGAACCTCCTATAAAAACCGGCATGACCAAGGAAATTTCTTATACCTTTTATGTCCTTGGGACATGGCATCTTTTCAATAGCATCAACTTTGGCTTTATCAACTTCAATACCTCTCTCGGAGATCTTGTGCCCCAAGACAATGCCTTCATTAACCATGAAGTGACACTTTTCCCAATTCAGGACGAGACTAGTGTCTTCGTATCTCTACAAAACTCGATCAAGGTTGCTCAAACAATCATCAAAAGAGGATCCATAGGCAGAGAAGTCATCCATGAATACCTCACAAATCTTTTCACAAAAATTAGAAAATATAGCCATCATGCATCTTTGAAAGGTAGCAGGTGCATTACATAAACCAGAAGGCATACGTCTATAAGCAAAAGTACCAAAAGGGCAAGTAAAAGTAGTTTTAGATTGATCCCTCGCTGATACAGGTATCTGAGAGAAACCAGAATAACCATCAAGGAAGCAAAAATGTGTGTGTTTGGATAGCCTTTCTTGCATTTGATCAATAAAAGGTAAGGGGCAATGATCTTTCTTAGTAGCTTTATTTAACTTACGGAAATCAATTACCATCCTATAACCTATAATAATTCTTTGTGGGATCAATTCATCTTTATCATTAGGAACAACGGTAATACCTCCCTTTTTAGGGACACAATGGACAGGGCTTACCCATTCACTATCAGCAACGGGGTAAATAATACCTGCCTCAAGGAGCTTTAGTATCTCCTTTCTTACCACTTCCTTCATTTTGGGATTTAATCGTCTTTGAGGATCTCTAACTGGTTTGGCATATTTCTCCACTGAAATTTTGTGTTGGCATAATGTGGGACTAATGCCCTTAAGATCATCCAGAGTATATCCAATAGCAGCTCGGTGCTTCTTCAGAGTTTTCAATAATCTTTCTTCTTCTTTCTCTGAAAGGTTAGCACTAATAATAACAGGATATATTTCTTTTTCATCAAGATAAGCATACTTAAGATTATCAGGTAATGGTTTGAGTTCAAAAATGGGATCACCCTTGGGTGGAGGGGGATCCCCAAGAATTTCAACGGGAAGATTATGTTTCAGCATAGGTTCTTGTTTAAGGAACACTTCATCTATTTCTTCCCTTTCCTTCATAAACATGTCGTTTTCATGGTCTAGCAAATATTGTTCTAACGGATCAGTTGGAGGAACATCAATGGAAGCAAGACCAATAATTTCATCCTTACTAGATGGTTCCTTTTCACGATGTTGTTTACTAAACTTGGCAAAATTAAACTCATGAGACGTACCGTCTATGCCAACAGTGACAACCTTCCTCTTACAATCAATCTTAGCACTAGCAGTATTCAAGAAGGGTCTACCAAAAATAATGGGACAAAAATCATCTTGTGGGGAAGCAAGAACAAGAAAATCAGCAGGGTATTTAATCTTCCCACACAAGACTTCAACATCTCTAACAATCCCAATAGGTTTAATGGTGTCCCTATTGGCAAGCTTAATAGTAACATCAATGTCTTCTAATTCAACAGGTGCAATATCGTGCATAATTTCTTTATAAAGATCATATGGTATCGCATTAGCACTAGCACCCATATCACATAAACCATGATAACAATCATCTCCTATTTTAACAGAAATAATAGGCGTGCCTACAACAGGTCTATGTGTCTTAGTATCGGGTCTAGCAATATTAGCAGTTTCACCCAAGAAAGAGATAACATGCCCATCGAAATCCTCATCCAAAAGATCTTTAATCATGGCAATACCAGGTTCAACATTAATTTGCTCAGGAGGTGTATAAGTCCTAGTATTACTCTTACGAACAACATTCGAAGCTTTAACATGATCTTTTATCCTAACAAGAAAAGGAGGTTTTTCAACATAAGCAGTAGGAATAATATGATCACTATATGTAATAGTCTTCTCTTCGACTGTAATAGGTGCAACTACTTTCACTTCAACAGGAGGATTATATTTAAACCACTTCTCTTTAGGGAGATCAACGTGAGTAGCAAAAGTTTCACAAAAAGTAGCTACTATCTCAGAGTCAAGTCCATACTTAGAGCTAAATCCACGGAAAGCATCGGTATCCATAAAAGATTTAACACAATCAAACTTAGGTGTCATACCTGACTCCTTACCATCGTCGGAACCCCAATCTTCAGAGTTGCGTTCAATTCTTTCCAATAATTCCCATTTGAAATCAATAGTCTTCAGTATATAGGAACCAACACAGGAAGTATCGAGCAAGTTGCGATTATCAAGAGAAAGCCGAGCATAAAAATTCTGAATAATCATTTCCTGAGAGAGCTCATGATTGGGGCATGAATACAACATTGAATTAAGCCTCCCCCAAGATTGAGCGATGCGTTCTCCTTCGCGAGGCCAGAAATTATATATGTAATTACGATCACGATGAACAAGATGCATAGCATAGAACTTCTGGTGAAATTCCAACTTCAATCGCTTATAATTCCAATATCTCATATCATCACATAGCCTATACCATGTCATTGCATCTCCCTTCAAAGATAAAGGGAAGACCTTCCTTTTGACAACATCATAGGGAATACCTGCAAGCTTAAATAATCCACAAACTTCATCCACAAAGATAAGGTGTAAATCGGGATGCAATGTTCCGTCTCCTGCAAAAGGATTAGCTAGCAGTTTTTCTATCATACCCGAAGGAATCTCAAATTGAATATTTTCATAAGGTTCAGTAGGTTGAGGAGCATCTCTTTGCTCTTCTGGTTGGGGTGAAGATACCCCAAACAAGCCCCTCAAAGGATTGGTTTCCATAGTGACAAGTAACAGAAAATTTCAGCACACTATATAAATGTTTCCTTACCAAGTTCCACTCACCAAGAGCGCTACGCTCCCCGGCAACGGAGCCAAAAAAGAGTCTTGATGACCCACAAGTTTAGGGGATCTATCGTAGTCCTTTTGATAAGTAAGAGTGTCGAACCCAACGAGGAGCAGACGGAAATGATAAGCGGTTTTTAGTAAGGTTTTCTCTGCAAGCACTGAAATAGTAGGTGATAGATAGTTTTGTGATAAGATAAATAGTAACGAGCAAAAAGTAAATAAAGTAAATAAAGTGCAGCAAGGTGGCCCAATCCTCTATGTAGCAAAGGTTAAGCCTGGACAAATTCTAATAATGAAGAAGAAGCTCCTGAGGACACATTGGGAATTATCGTCAAGCTAGTTTTCATCACGTTCATAAGATTCACGTTCGGTAATTTGATAATTTGATATGTGGGTGGACCGGCACTTGGGTACTGCCCTAACATGGACAAGCATCCCACTTATGATTAACCCCTATTGCAAGCATCCGCAACTACAAAAAGGAGTATTAAGGTAAACCTAACCACAACATTAAACATATGGGTCCATATCAACCCCTAACAAAGCAACGCATAAACTAGGGTTTAAGCTTCTGTCACTCTAGCAACCCATCATCTACTTATTACTTCCCTATGCCTTCCTCTAGGCCCAAATAATGGTGAAGTGTCATGTAGTCGACGTTCACATATCACCACTAGAGGAAAGACAACATACATCTCATCAAAATATCGAACGAATACCAAATTCACATGACTACTAATAGCAAGACTTCACCCATGTCCTCAGGAACAAACGTAACTACTCACAAAGCATATTCATGTTCATAATCAGAGGAGTAATAATATGCATAAAGGATCTGAACATATGATCTTCCACCAAGTAAACCAAATAGCATCAACTACAAGGAGTAATCAACACTACTAGCAACCCATAGGTACCAATTTGTGGTTTTGATACAAGATTGGATACAAGAGATGAACTAGGGTTTTGAGATGAGATGGTGCTGGTGAAGATGTTGATGGATATTGACCCCCTCCCGATGAGAGGATCGTTGGTGATAACGTTGGTGATGATTTCCCCCTCCCGGAGGGAAGTGTCCCCGACAGAACAGCTCCGCCAGAGTCCTAGATTGATTCCGCCAAGGTTCCGCCTCATGGCGGCGGAGTTTCGTCCCATAAGCTTGCCCACGATTGTTTCCAGGGGAAAACCCTTCATATAGCAGAAGATGGACGCCGGAAGCCCACCAGGGGGCCCAGGAGATAGGGGGCCGCGCCCCCTTGTCTCCTGGACAGGGTGTGGCCCCCCTGGCCTATTTCTTTTGTCCAAAAATTCTTATTAAATCTAAAAAGTTGTTTCGTGGAGTCTCAGGTCTTTTGGAGTTGTGCAGAATAGGTTTCCAACGTTTGCTCCTTTTCCAGCCAGAATTCCAGCTGCCGGCATCCCCCCTCTTCATGGTAAACCTTGTAAAATAAGGGAGAATAGCCATAAATATTGAGATATAATGTGTAATAACAGCCCATAATGCAATAAATATTGATATAAAAGCATGATGCAAAATGGACGTATCATTGATGTATATTCATTCGATTAGATCATGAGTGATAAGATTAAGTATGAATACATGACACTTGTATGGACGTGTGCTAACTGAATCTTATTTGTTATTAGGCCTGATCTCTCCCAGCACAAGAAGCTTGATGAACAATAAGCACTAGTAATAGAGGCAAAGCCTATAGCTTTTCTATTTGGCCAAAAAAAGGCTATAGCTTTTCTGTTGTGTACCATCAAGTACCAAAAGTAGATGCATTTGCTAGTGGCAATGCTTGTTGAACGGTCATTATTCCAGTCCATCATATTTAGTCTTGGCCTGTGATGTACCAAAAATGATCCTCTCATGCTATGTAACACTTGATATTTTTGTCTGGGATCAAGCTTTTAAATAGCGGATTGGGAGCGATTGCAGATTGGGGTCGGCATTGCAAAATGTGGATTACGAGCGATTTTACAAGTGCTATGCCCGCATAAGGAATTTGGAAAAACCCTTGTCAATTTGAGATATTATATACTCCCGCCGATCCAAAATAAGTTGCATATATTTCTAGACCATTGGCAACAAATATGATGAACTCCCTCAGTCCCATACTAGTGTCAAGAATGCTCTCATACTATGGGCCGAAGGGGGTATAATTTAAGAAATGGTGGTTTATGTAAGTACGGACTATAACTGAACAATATACAATCACAGAATAATAGCTGCAGGGTGGAGCGGCCGCAAAAGCTTGCAGAGGTAGCGGCCGCTATTTAAAAGTTTATCTGGGATCATGCGATTTGAAATGTATGTATAGTTACGGTTTGAAGTGGATGCATGGATTAGCATTCATGTACTCTAATATTTTGGATGATGTTCACATACTTTTATTGACCAATGTACTCGGATTTCTTGCATAAGCTACAAATGAAATCAAATACCCTAGAGCAAGTATATGAAATACCATTAATTGGTAAGCTAAAATTTAGAAATTTATCATAGTTTAAATAGATTATGTCCTTTTGGCCCCCCTAAACTCTTCTTTGCCCCCTCAACAATCTCTGTCAAGCTCCGCCACTGGTCCAGCCAGAGCCCCAGGCCCATGAATGCTAAGGATCAAACAACACCAACAATGGAGGGGTGACCTCTCCTACTCAACTACTCATGAGCACTAGTAGAAAAGGGGGCAATGGTCCAGGACGGTCCAGCCCATTAGTCCTGGTTCAATCCAGAACCGGGACCAATGGGGGCATTGGACCCGGTTCGTGAGCCCCGGGGGCCGGCCGGGCCACGTGGGCCATTGGTCCCGGTTCGTCTGGACCTTTTGGTCCCGGTTGGTGGGGCAAACCAGGACCAATGGGCCTCGCTCCTGGCCCACCACCATTGGTCCCGGTTGGTGGCACGAACCGGGACCAAAGGCAACCCTTTAGTCCCGGTTGATGCGACCAATCGGGACCAATGGTGGTGCCTATATATACCCCCTCGCGCAAGAGCAGAGCACACTGCTCTGTTTTTTCTGGCCGAGGGGGAGAGGGCTTGGTGGTGCTCTAGTGCCATCAAACAGAGGATGTCATCGGGTTTTGTGTTGACTTCATTCCTGGCCTTAAGAAGATAGGTCTCCCTAAATCGCGGTATGAGGGGAGAGTGACTGGAAAAGGCACACTTGGAAGGGACTCAATAATATGCAGGGACGGATATTCTTGGTCTCAAGCACACTACACAGTTCTACAGAACTCTACCTTGGTGACCCCGTATGTCGATGAACACAAGAACAGTCTGCGCTCCAAACACCCAGAGCAGTGCGACGACTGGATTACATGTGAACACATCAGGACTTTCAGCAGTTGGTTGGAAGCACGTATCAGAGGTGACAACACTGTTTGTGATGAGCTGTACTTGCTATCCAGGGGACCATCTTTGACTATATTGATTTGGAAAGGATACGAGATAAATGGGAATACATTTTACACGATTGACCAAGATCAAAAGAGCACCAACCAAAACAGCGGTGTCCGCTTTGATGCAACAACCGAGAGGGGAAAGGAAACATATTATGGTTACATAGTGGACATATGGGAACTTGACTACGGACATGATTTTAAGGTCCCTTTGTTTAAGTGCAAATGGGTCAATCTGTCAGGAGGCGGGGTACAGGTAGACCCACAGTACGGAATGATAACAGTGGATCTGAAAAATCTTGGGTACACCGACGAACCATTCGTCCTAGCCAATGATGTGGCACAGGTTATCTATGTGAAGGGCATGTCTACCAGACCGAGAAAGAGAAAAGATAAGGAAGCGAATACATCATACGATGAGCCAAAGCGCCACATAGTTCTTTCAGGAAAAAGGGACATCATGGGAGTGGAGGACAAGACAGACATGTCTGAAGATTATGAAAAGTTTCATGAAATTCCTCCCTTTAAAGTCAAGGATGACCCCAGCATCCTGATAAACGATGAAGATTATCCATGGTTACGGCGCAATAAGCAAATGACACAAGCGAAGAAAAAGTGAAAACTTTCTCCCGCAACTATTATGATGATACCATGCCAACTTTGTAACTGACGAGTATGATACCATTATCTGTTTTGTACATGCACATGCTATGTGTGGGTCAATTTATGATACCATGCCAACTTTCAACTTTTTTAGAGTTCATTTGAAATGCGTTAATGTCTTATGGTTCGGCCCTCGTAATAATTAAAAATAGCAACAATAAGTATTTTGTTGTAAGTAGAAACAAAATAAAATAAATAAAGCAAGAAAGAAAACAAAAAAACAAAAAAAATGTTTTCAAATTTGAAAAGTAATGGCACTAACAGAAAGTTTATAATTTTTCTAAAACTAAAAGCAAAAAGAATTAAAAAATAAAGCAAAAAACAAAAGAAAATAAATAATGCAGAAAACAAAACAAAAAAAACAACAATAAGTATTTTGTTGTAAGTAGAAACAAAATAAAATAAATAAAGCAAGAAAGAAAACCAAAAAAAGTGTTTTCAAATTTGAAAAGTAATGGCACTAATAGAAAGTTTATAATTTTCCTAAAACTAAAAGCAAAAAGAATTAAAAAATAAAGCAAAAAACAAAAGAAAATAAATAATGCAGAAAACAAAACAAAAAAACTGGAAAAAAATAAAAATAGCAACAATAAGTAAAGAAAACAAAAAAAACAAAAGAAATGCCCCCTACTGGGCCCCCACGGCCTGAATACGACTTGAATCCCTACTTTGGGCCAGGATTCAGGCCCGCAGTAGGCCCAGAAGGCCCATCAGGCAAAGCAGTAGCAAGTAGGCCCGTAAGCCTGCAGTGGAGAGGAGCTCGAGAGGGGTGCGGCAGTGGGGCTTATAAACCACTTCGCGCCCCTCTCAACTAGCGAGGTGGGACTAAACTTTGGCCCCGATGCGGGCAGCACAGGGGCCTTTGGTCCCTATTGATGGCACCAACTGGGACTAAAAGGGGGGCATTGGTCCCGGTTGGTGGCACCAACCGGTACCAAAGGCCGCAGCTTCCCGCCCTTTGAGCTGCCGAAAAGAGGCCTTTGGTCCCGGTTGGTGGCACCAACCGGGACTAAAGGGGGCATTAGTCCCGGTTGGAGCCACCAACCGGGACCAATGCTCCTTGTATATAAGTAGCACTTCACAGTTTTGCAGAGTTCATTGCCACCAGTTGCCCCCCGACGACGCCGAGCACATCGTCGCCGCCAGGCTGCCCCAACGCCGCCCGCCGCCCCCGCCGTCGCCGTCGCCGTCGCCCGCGCCCGTCGTCGTCGCCGGCCTCCCCGAGCCCGCGCCCGCTGTCATCGCCGCTAGGCTGCCCCGTCGCCGTCGCCCGCCCCGCGCGCCGCGCCCCGAGCCCCTGCCCCGTCGCCGTCGCCCGCCCCCGCTCGCCGCCACCGCTGTGAGCCGCCGCGCCGCACCGGCTCTGTTTTTTTTTCATTTTTATTAGTTTAATTTTCTTCTTCAATGTATATGTGTATGTATGTGGCTATATATATATATGCGGCTCTGTTTTTTTTTCATTTTTATTAGTTTAGTTTTTTTGTTCATATATATATATAATGTATATGTGTATGTATGTGGCTATGTGTATGTAGATGTTCAAAAATTGTTCAGAGCATGTTTTTGTTCATATATATATTTTTTGTTCATATGTTTATTAATGTTTCAATATATGCAAATGATAGATTTTTAGAAAAGTTAGGTTTTTTTTTCTGTTCATAGATTTTTTTGGTGATATTAATTATTGTAGAATATGCAAATGTTTGTATATTCATATGAACAATGCATTAGGCAAAACCTTTATTTTTTTCGAAATTTTCTATTTGAACATTTTTTTTAAAACAAGCAATACTAAAAGAATGAGAGGAAAAAGGAAAATAAGAAGAGGAAGAAAGGAGAAAAAGAGGAGAGGAAGAAGAGGAGAAATAAATAAGAAGAGGAAAAAAGAAGAAAAAGAAGAGGAGAAGAAGAAAGGAATAGAGGAGAAAGAAGAAAAAATAGAAGAAAAAAATTCTATTTTTTCTTCTTCTCCTCTTTTTTTTTTCTTTTTTTCTTCTTCTTCTTCCTTCTTCCTTCTTTCTCTTTTCTTCCTTTTCCTTAATTATTTTCCTTTCTCGAGGGAGAAGAAGAAAAAGAAGAGGAGAAGAAGAAAGAAAGGAATAGAGGAGAAAGAAGAAACTTCAACACGAGCTAGGCGGTGGTACCGATACCCCCTCCCCGATAACTCTCGAGGACACCCAAACCCTAGAGAGAAAACGATGTTGGTCTCCTACCCCCTCCCGCCGCGCCCCTACCCGACAAATTAACTCTCTCGAGGCCACCCAAATTTATCAAGTTAAAAGAGCGTTGTCGTCGAGGCCACGCCAAACCCTTGAAGCGTTGTGTCGAGGCGACCCCAAACCCTAGAGAAAAGCAGCGTCGAGGCCACTAACATGATTCCTTATTGTGATTAGCTAGCTAGTTCTACGTTTGCCACTAATATATATATATATATATATCCATCTGTACCATGTTTGAATAATAATTGACATGTTGTAAATATTTGCAGAAACTATGGAGCACTCCCGAGACGTAGAAACAGAAGCGATGTTGGGGGAAATAATCGCACAAGGAAGTGATGAAGTTGCGTCATTTCTCAACGAGACCGATGGTCAGGAAGGACTGGATGAAGAAGAGGGCTATGTTCATGATGGCTTCAACCCATTAATGCCGGTACAAGAAGAGGACTATGTTCATGATGGCTCCGGTGACACAATGGAGGTACAAGAAGGAGACAGTGCTGACTGCTCCGGTCACCGAACCGAGTCCGGCCAGGTATATATTATTAGTTAAGCCCGTGCTGACTAGTTAATTGATGCATCCATTGTTTTGGTATATGTACACATATTAATTACTCTCGTCTTTCTTCCTTATAATTTCTAGCCCTCCTGATCGAGCACAACTTCGGTAAGGAGACGAGGCCCGAAGAAAAAGTTGAGCTCGGATGAAAAGTTTAAGATCATAGAAATCGCGCCCGACGGCGAACCGATTGAACCCATCCGAACAAGGAAGGCATTTTCTGCTCAGTGCGGGGTTCTTGTTAGGGACAAGATCCCGATCAGCATCCAGCAATGGTATAAGCCTGCTAAGGATGAAGACCCTGAGGTGTCTTATGTCAATGATATGCAGAAAGAAGATCTTTGGACTGAGCTGAAGGCAAATTTCACCCTACCGCCAGAGGAGGATCCGGAGAAGCCAGTTAAAGAGCAATTAATCAAGTCTTGTGCTCTTAAGAAGATGGCAACCCTAATGAGGAGGTGGAGGAAAGAGCTGAACCAGTTTGTCGAGAAAAAAAAGACACCAGAATTCATCGGCAAATATGAGAAGATCAAAGATCACTGGCCCGCATTTGTGGCCCACAAGACATCAAAAAAGAGTAAGAAGATGTCGGCGACAAAAAAAGCAAAATGCTGCGAAGAAGAAGCTTCACCATCGCACGGGGTCAGGTGGCTACCTCAAAGCCCGGCCTAAGTGGTCCAAGGCTGAGCATGATCTGCTTGAAAAAGGGATCAAACCAGAGACAATGTGCTGGCCAGACCATTGCCGGACTTGGTTCTTCGGGGCTGGCGAAACCTTGGACCCTGTAACAGGAAAGTGTCAGTGGACGGACGAGCAACTGCAAACACCAGTCAAGAACCTTCGACACTATATCGATGCAGCGCAGCGAGGGACGTTCCTTCCAAACAGGGAGAAGGACGAGCTCACAATGGCCCTTGGGAATCCCGAGCACCCTGGACGGACACGAGGCACGCCAGGCTCCATTCCGTGGAAGGTTGGTTTTCCGGACGCAGGGGGTTACAAAACCCATGAGAGGAGGAAGAAACTGGAGCAGGACCAAATGCAGGCGCTGCACGAAAGGGTAATGGGGCTAGAGGAACGAGAAGAGGTATGAGAAGCTGCAGATCACAACAAACGACCTGCCGAAGCTACCCCCGAAGCTACCCCGCCATCTCAGCGGAGAAGCAGCGTGGCTTCCACCGAGCTGCTTCAGCCGGAGCATGTCTTGACGGCTCCTGCCAGCTATCCCGTGGATGGTATCACGGAGTCTCAAGATTGCCACCTTATGACGCAATGGCAGAACTACAAAGTCAAGGCGGTTGTCGGCTCTGTTCGACCTACTGAACCCGGCGCAACTTTTCACTGTCGTCCAATTCCAGAAGGATATGCTAGGGTGATGGTGGACGAAATAACGGAGGGATTTGAGGACCTCGTGCTTGACCACCCTACCGGTGAACGGGAGACTAGGCTAGATTCTGCTCTGAACACTCCATGCCTATGGCGGAAGGAGCTCATCAACCTTCCGAACTGGATGCCTCCGCCGCCTCCTCCTCCTCCAGCGAGCTAGTCAACTAGAGGCTCACTAGGGACATGTTGCGGTCTATGTATTCACACATGTATTGCGGTTTCTGGTCAATGCAATTATAGCATGAACAATAGAAAATTATCATGAACAAGGAAATACAATAATAACCATTTTATTATTGCCTCTAGGGCATATTTCCAACACTTATGTGGTTGAATAATACAAAATAACAAACAACATTGCCATTGGGACTGAGCCGACGTACTGCTGCTACTCCTCACCAAGATACGCACAAGGCAGTCAGCCCTGGCATGCACGCTAATAAAAGGAAAAGAAACAGTAACATCATTGCCCCCCATTTATAAGTTGCTTCCTCTAAATTCCTATCTATCAGCTGAAAAAACCCTGAAAGAATACCAGGCACATGAACCTTACATGTAAGCACAAAACACGAGCATGCAACAATTTTTTAAGATAAAGGGTGAAAACAGATGTGCATCAATTACCAGGTCATTTAAGTTAAAGTAACCATTAGCCAAACAATGAAGTTCACTATATGGAAACCATTTAACTTTAGACATTGCTACCTTTCAACTGGAAAATACCACATCTGTGTATGCAGTTGCATGGCACTAACAAAACTTCCAGTACTATAAGAAAAGAACTGGCTATTTTAATTACCTTCATGGTTATTGAACAAGAGCAAGATTGACTTGATTTGCACACAAGCACTTAAAGTTGTGCAGGGGAATGAGAGGAGAGGAGAGGAGGGCACACCTCGGTCGATTCCTTGTCGGGAGCAGTGGTCAGAGAAGCTGCAGGAGGCCGAGGCACCGGATCGACGACCAGCAGTCCGCCGGCCATGACAGTCCTCGTCGGCATCAGCGAGGGAGTAGGGGAGGAGGAGGCCGACCCCCCACGCCGCGTCCCATATGCCACCGCCTTTGCCTCGCCTCACCATACCTCCTTCCATCCCGTGGGAGCCGGAGCCGGGGCCAGGCGTTAGGGTTTGGGAGGCGCCAGATCGGAGGGGTGGAAGGATGAGGCCGTGAGGGGAGGAAGCCGGGCGGCGGCGGGGAAGGAGGGCCTATACAAGACAGTACAAGACAATTAAGAAGGAAATGAAGGCAGGGTGAAATAATTTGGCTAATATAGAACTTGTGGCAGAGGGTTACCATCAACATCATTGCTGGCATCAAGTTGAGTTATATAGTTAGCATTAACATCAACACCAGCATCTAATTCCTCTTGTTGAAGAAGGATTACTCCAGTAGACTTTCCAATCATCTTCACATGGCTGATGCTAATGAGTCCATCCCTGCTCTTATCACCTATATAAAACAAAGGCCATCAGTTACAAAAATCACATTATACAATCCATGAAACATAGGAGGGATCTCAGAGGCAGGAGGAGAAGGGGGATCTCACCTTGGCTCCGAGACTGTTGGCTGCCGTCATGGAGGTGCTCTGAACCAGGAAACACCAATGATAACCACAAAGGACTGAAAATAACCACTTCCATGTAACTGAGAAATGTAAAGAAAGATACAAAAAGGTAAGGTGGATTGAACATTTTCTCACAAAGCGTATAGAATTAATTCCCTGGACAAAACAATACCATCACACCAGATAAACCAACATAAGATCATTTTGATTAACGGAACCATAAACACATTAGGCATAGAACCGCAATTATCTTCCTAACCAACCATGTGGGCTATCCAATCCCTACGATAAATAAATAAGCAAGGATCAATCAAAACAAACCAGCACCGCTCAGATTTGTAGCATTAGTTGAACCAGTGATTAAGGAGCGAGAATGTGTCCCTTATGAAAAAATAGCATTAGTTGAACCAGTGATTAAGGAGCGAGAATTTGTACTCAGATTTAATATGTGTGGTATTCAAAACTACTAAACTCTAGTGTCAAAAGAGATGTGATGCTGATGCATATACCTTTTCAGGACCTTAACCTTGTTTGGATAAATGCTCAGGTTTAACATCATATTTCAGGATCCTAAAGCATTCCAATCTCCCTCCCCCTGTTGTTGCATCTTCATTCTTCAGCAGGCCCGAGCTGCTGCCAGGCCAATCACATCTGAACAATAGTAACTGAAACTGAAAATGGCACCAACGAATCTGAGACGCAACAGAAATGACCCAAAGCATGCCGAAATCTTAACCAGATTAAATCAAGGACCAACAACAAACAATAAAAGATCAAGAACAATGCAATAAAGGTATGAGAGAGACGAAATCTTTACATAAGACGGCTATAAACACTGGATCATAAATAAGCAACACCTTTAAACACAAATAAAAAAGGTTCAGGGTTCATTGCATGGTGGGCTCAGATTCACCTTTCCTCGATCATATAACCTACCCCCGGCATCTCTTATCACCAGATCAATCTGTTTATACGGTGGAGCTGTCCTGGTTATCACTCAAAAAGAATGACCATCCAAGGACAGAACAATAAGTATCACATGATCAAAAAGGATTCTAGAGACAAGAGGGAGGATCCAACTTGATATCCACAGGTGCCTCGATTGCTCAAAAGCACACTTATTTTAGCCATGATCAATCATCATCGCCCTAGCAAGAATGGCCTCGGACCGGCAGGCTGTCCAACCATGTGAAACGACGAAAATGCCCTCAGCGGCCACCCAGTTTTACACGCGGTGGCAAGCCCAGAGTGTAACTATTCATTGACACAGTCGTGCGGGCTCGATCCGACGGCCCAGCTCCTCCCACCGCTCGATCCAACGACCAGAATCGCACCAAGCAAATCGATCCGACGGCCGAGAGTCGCCGATCTCTGAGGAGGCTTGTAGGAGGTTTCATCTCTTATTTCTGGATGCTCTAGAAAGCTCCGCAGGGCTAGCAGCTCCAGTGGCATCACCTATCATCCCATTCAAGTGGTGGTAGATTAGCTATCCCAGACAACACCAAATTACACACTACAAATGTAGATGTGGCTATGAGCAAGAGATCATTTGGCAGTTTGCAAATAGGAAATCAGCACTGCCACTGATCAACTTAGCAAATCCATGAGCATAGCTATAGGATCAGGGCATTCACATGTAAACCAGAGCATCACGGGAGCTCCTATGATAACAACTATAACATGAACAGCCTGCAAACCCTATGCATGAGTAGGGCATAGAGCATCAACCAACCAGCACCACATCAACACAGCCACAGCCATGTCCCAACAGTAGCCAAAGCAGAGGAACAGGCGGAAGATGGAGTTCACCAAGGGAGGTTGTAGCCGAGGCAGTACTCAGTGGGCGCCGGGGTTGCGCCTGAACGCCGTCCAACCGGCGAGGAACCGCTTCCTACACCGCACACCCACGCCCCTGATTCGGAGCTGCTACTTGCATCGTCCACATCCTGAAGCCATAACGGGGCACCAGCATATAATGTAGGCCAATATGAAAAGAAGATTCATCTCATAATTAAATACAGCAAGACACATGAAGTAAACCTAATTGTAAGAGCAAGTTGTGCACAATTGACAGATGGTTGTGCACAGCTTGCTCTTACAATTAGTTCCTCCGGTATGGTACCTATAGAAACACAGAACTACTCGATTACTGAGGTAAATTTTGGCTCCAAAACTTCCAGTTTCAGCAATTACACAAACAGTAAGCTTCCCGGTTTACCTGTTCAGCAATTACACAAGCTAATTAAGAATGAAAATCGGCAAATTATGATTAAATCAATTATAGGCCAAAATTTGGAAGTTAAAATAAATCAAGTTGGTGGAATACTGCCGGCACGCTAAAGGTGAAAAGAGTCCAAATCTGGCATAGAAAGAAATTGAATGGTACTTTTCTAACTCGAGTGATTTTTGTGATCATATATGCACAGTAGCCCAAGTGTAGCAATCACCACATCCCAAACAAAACTTCCTACTACATCAATCAAACGGGGCACACCAAAGCATCACCAAGGGTACTCCTAATTAGCATATGACATCAAGACTAAACCTCTCCTTGACAACGAAGGCATACTTTGAGAAAAAAAATGTTTCTAGATGTAATGCTCCCCTGAACAGCAAACTAACAAAATAAGATAGCTCCAAAAAGCCCCTTCCTTGGAACCTAGCTAGAGTAGTAAACGAATAATAAGCCACAACTCCTTTACAAAAACCTAGCCTTCCTGCATGCAAAAAGGAACAAACCCAGCAGGGTTCCTACCAACGTCCAGCCAAGAAATAAAAGGCATATGTCCACACCCCACTAAAAACAAGCACAAATTCTTTTGGCCCCTACCAGAATTAAGACAAAAAAGAAAAGAGTACAACACCCTAAAGTGACACGGTGGTGGGCTCCTGAGAATTCATAATATATGGACAAAATGCAAGAAGAGATATGAGAATAATGCCTAGGCAATGGGGGCTCTGCAGGGTTGCACCTCTGCCCCTCGGGTCCAGTTCTCGAGCGGATGAACACACACACACACACACACACACACACACACACAGAGTAAATGGGAGGAGGCTCATCCCCGCTCCTCGCCTCTGCTGCTACAAAAGAAGAGAGAGATTAGAAAGAGGAGGAGGAGGAGGAGGAGGAGGAGGAGGAGGAAGGAGGGGCAAGGGATGAACTGACCAGATGCAGAGAGGAGGCGCAGCCCCATGGCCACCGGTGACGAACACCCGAAACCCTAACCACGGGCAAGGTCGCGTGTGAGCGATGGTGGCCATGAGCGGCGAATCCGGTGGGAGGAGAGGACGCAACGGAGCTCGGCGAGCTTGGCGCTGTGCTGCGCGGTGGCGGAGATGTCGGGGCTCACTGCTCCTTGGCGCCTTGGCCTGCTACTGCTGCTCCCCGCCGCCGTCGCCGTCATGCTCCTTGTCCTCCCTCCTCTGCTGCTCGTCGTCGTTGTCGGGGGGGCACTCTGCTGCGGCGGATCTGGCCACCGACAGCACCGTTCGAGGCGGTGGGTGGCGGTGGCGGCGGCGATGTGGGTGGGAGGAGAGGAGGCACGCGGGAGGGGAGGGAAGGGGAGAGGAGGCGCACGGGAGGGCAAAGGAGGCGGCGGCAAGGCAGGAGCTGGGCACGGGGGAGGCGCGGGGCGGAGGTGCGAGTGAGGGAGGAGGGAGGTGGCTGCAGGAGCGAGCGAGGGAGGAGGCGGCTAGGTCTCTGGACAGGAGCGCCCCCCTTTTATACCCCCAATACGCGAAATGACCAACATACCCCGGTGGGGGCACGATATTTACATTTTGCTGCCACTACTATTCATTCGAGCAGTGTTCATCTCAGATCCAACGGCCCAGGTTCCTCCTGATCTTGATCCAACGGATGAAAATACATCAAGAGGACCGATCCAACGGCCCAGAATCGCTGATCTCTAAGGAGGCTTGTAGGAGCTTCCTTCTCTTATTTCTGGATGCACCGCCGCACCCTCAAATGACCGTTATTAGAGCATCTCCAGCCGCGCCCCCAGAACGACCTCCCACACGTTTTTTTCACGTCGGCGCCGAAAAAACGACCCAGTCGCGCCCCCAAAGGCCCATTTTTCGTCGTCTCGGACCGAAATTGGCGCCGGCGGACCCAGGCCGAACCCGGCGCGCTGGGGGGCTCTTGGGGGCGCCAGCCGAAACATTATTGGCGCGAAAACCGGCGGGCCCTCCTTGGCAGCGACTCGGCTCTTCTCGCCGCTTCGTCGTGCTCATCGCCTCGGTTCCCACGGCAAATCAATGCCAAAGCTGCCGAGCGCTGCCGCGCCGGTCAGCCTCCTCCATTGATGCCTCACGGGCGGTGCAGTGAAGACCGGACGACGCGCGTCCCTCGCCTGCCACGCGTACGCATGGCGGCCACACGTACGCGCGGCGCCTCCACCTATGTAAGACGCCCCCAGCGCGCCAGTGAACGCACAGACAGTGCAACGGCGCTCCTCCCCCGTTCCTCCCTCTCCCCTCGCCGTCTCCATAGCCATGGCCGAGCGTTTCCCAGGCGACGACGCGGCCGCGAACGGCTATGGCCGCCGCCACCTTCTAGAGGACGAAGCTCGGCTCCTCTTTGAGGCCGAGTACCCGGTCCCGCCGGACATGTGGGTGCCCGGGGCGTGGAGGATCAGCGCGGCGGGGTCCCGGTGCCACCATCGCCCACAGGGGTGGCGTGGCGCGCGGAGATCACGCGCATCCGCGCCTCTCTGCCGCATGCGGCGAGGGAAGGGCCAAGGTACGTCCCTGACTGCCCGCTGTGGGAGCCGTACTTCCGTCGCCGCCACGCCGAGCAGCTCGAGGCCACCAACGGTGTCGTGCCATCCGGGAGGCTCAACTCTGAAGGCCGCCGCCGATGGTGGGGCGTGCCCGGCCGCACGCTGGAGGCCGTCCTCGAGTACATCAAGGGCGGCAACACGCCCAGGCTGGAATACCCCGCTCCACCGTCCTTCTCTCGCTAGCGTGGAAGCTCCTGGATGCCGAGGCAGGGGGCGTCCTCCTCCTTGTCCGGCCGCTCGACCGGCTCCCTCTGCCTCCTCCTCCCCCCCCCCCCCGTCAAGCCGGAGCCCCAGGACATGCCGGTCAGCCAGCGCACCCGCAGCTCCGGCGTCCGCTTCGCCGACCCCTCCCCCGCCTCTGGACGCCTCGTCCTCGTCCGGCCGAAGCCGGAGCCCGGCCTCCTCGCGGAGTACGAGGCCATAGTCTGGCGCGGCTTCTCCGACGAGGAGGACCTAAAGTGGGGCGTGTGACGACTACCTCCGCAACGAGATGGTCCGGCAGCGCCGAGCCCTGGAGGAGATAGCCGCCCGCAGGCGTGGGCGCGAGGACGAGCATGGCGTGGTGATCCTCGACAGCGACGAGGAGGAGGACACCCCGGACCGTCCAACCCGCCGCGCCAACCTGGGAAGGGGTGCAGCAGGGACGGCGGCCACGGAGGAGGCGACGACGACGACGATGACGGCGACTACACGTAGATCTACAGCCGCCTCGGCATGTAGAGCTTCAGGGCGGCGGGCGGCGAGGAGCGGCGAGGCAACTGCGGGCCTAGTAGCGTTTTTTTTGTGTAAAATATTTTAAATATGTATGAACTCGCCGAAGTTTGGATGAATTTAGCCGTGTTTTAAACAAACTCGCCGAACATTATTTTAAAACAATTTAACGCACCTGGGGGCGGCCATGGGGCCGGTGACTGAGGACCAACTCGCTCCAGGCCGATTTTTTGCGCCGGCTCGCCCCCAGGCGGTGATTTTTGGCGCCTCCCGATGGGCCAACGGCTGGAGATGCTCTTACATGTGATGATAACGTGCACTACGAGCAAGGGTGGCCAATGCTTTTGACCATGGCGAGAGGGGACTAGAAAAGACACCCTCGCGCTGTCCATCCTCTTGGAGTTGTCCCTGATGTATTCGAAAAATGTACAGTGTGTTTGAAGAAGATAGACATCAAAATATATCTTTAGAACTATTAATTATGTATTTCAAAAATATTTAATTTCTATACAAAATTTAGGTGTATAAGAAAAATGTACAATGTATATGAAACTAGACATTTCTTAAAAAAAGAAAAATAAGAAAAGTTAGAAAATATAAAAAAAACTTAGAAAGAAACACAGAAAACCAACACAAAAAAGCTTGAAAACCGAGACAAGACCATTCAAAACCGACACAGAAACCCATAAAAAGAAAAGAATAGTGGGAAAGGATAAAAAGAAGAAAGAATGAAAAGGAGAAAATAGTAGAAAATCGGTAAAACCGTAAAAGAAACGCAAGAAACAAAAAGGAGCTGGAAAGGTTCTAAAAGCGGTGCAAACCTGTCTATAGAACCTTTCTAAAACCGACTTAATGGGTCAGCCCATGAACCCCTGCGATAGAGGTGAGGCTATTGTCGGTCTCGCAATAGGCGAGAAATAGCCATGGGGAGCATGGCGGGCCACACTTTTTCTAACAACTAGCAAGGAGTCCGTGCATTGCAATGAAACCACAATAAAATTAGCTCTGCCATGGATCAAAGTTTGTTAAATATTTCTACAGGGAGATTGACGACAGGGCATTGTGGAGGAGCAGCCGACATGGAGGGCGTATGGAGGAGACGGGAGGATGTTGCAGTGGGTTCTAGAGTTTGGACTCTATCTTCAGGAACCTTCGCCGCCGCTGGCAAGAATGCAAGGAGATAAACCATAAAGGAAACGAGGCTGGGATGAGTACTTCCGTATTTTATACAGTGGCAGAGGTGGGTAAATATCTGCTACCTCCGGTGGCAAGGCCATGTCTCTATGTACACACATCTCAGCCGTTGGTTTCAGGTAGATCAAACGGCTCATGTTGTCCAGAGGTAGACACACCATCATCATCAACTGAGATTTTTATAGGAGTAGAGATTTCCGATTCAAATGTTGTGTGTTGGGTGTGCCACACTTCTTGAAACTAAAAAACCTTAGATACATATGTCTATTTAGGTCCTGGTTTTGCTTTCGGGTCATGCCCGTAGAGATGCAAGTCAGGTTCCTCAAGCCTGCAAAACTTATGAAACTAATACAAAATATATAATAGCATCCAATTTAATTAATGAAGGATTCAAACCCTACAAAGCATTAAGGGAAGCGATTCAAATTAGCAAGCCAATATATGACGCGTTGCGGTCACATTTATCGTGCGCCGCATGTCCCTAGGGAGGCCTACACGATGGCTCGCCCTATTACCCCTGGTCCTTTCTCCCATCACTATATGGCCACATATTTTTTTTATCGGCGTTGTCCCTGTGAGGAGGGGTGTCCTTTTCCATGCGAAACCACTACGAGGGGTGCTAGAAAAGGCGCCCGCATACTGTCTATCTTCTCGGAACTGCTGCACAAGGGTGCTCCCACCAAAGCCCTCACCATCAACATGCACCGCCGCACCTCCAAATGACTGTTATTACATGTGGTGACAACGTGCACTACGAGCAATGGTGGCCAATGCTTTTGACCATGGCGAGAGGGGGCTACAAAAGACACCCTCGCGCTGTCCATCCTCTTGGAGTTGTCGCACGAAGGTGCTCCCCACCAAAGCCCTCACCGTTGACTGCTTGTAGTGCATGTCGTCGTCACATGCAACAACAATCATTTGGGAGTGTCATCGCGCATGGCTGTTGAGCAGTGGTGATTGATGCTACAAGTGTCATCATGCAAGGCTAGTGCAAGGGAGCAGCACGAACAACAAGCTGCAACCGACACGACGGGCAAGCACTCGTGCTAGGGGCAACTGCAAGCATTGACAAGCGGTGCTACAAGCCTACAACCAATGAGTCTTGACGGCCATCCACACCGACAACCAACATGCATCAACGGGTGCAGGTCCTGCGATGAGCAGTCAACGCGAGCTGCAGCGGGCGCTGCTTGCACCTCTACTCTGATGTCCTACCAAGTCATTCCCAGTGGCGCCCACCCGTTGCTTTAGAGGTCCCTACGTCACAGAAAAAGCATATATTCTCCAGAGGTCCGGTGCAATTTCAGAGGTGGATTTACCGTTCAAACACCTGTTGTTTGGTGCAATAATTCCAAACTTACAAGACCAAATACCTCCCAGGTCCAAGCATTAAAGATCATTAAAGATGCTACCACCACTATCCTATCATCGGTTCTGCGATATTTTTCCATTCCTCTATGTAAAGACCCTAATACATGAGTGTCAAAAAACGTCTTAAATTAAGTTACCGAGGAGTACAAGTTTGTTCGAATAAAATTTGAGCAAAGCACTTTTTGGGTATGTCTTGAGCAGTCACTGTCATTGTGATATCAATGTTACAACGGTGTAATGTAATACCAATATGGCTGTACACGATGTAATGTAATACCAATATCATGTTACAACAGTGTAATGTAATACCGTTATGATTGTCATTGTGATATCATATATGTCATTGTCATTTGAGCAAACCACTCTTTGGGTGCGTCTTGAGCAATCATTGGTTCAATCTTACGACTGTACGGTGACGATGTCCACTCGGGTAATACCAATATGGCTTCGGCAACGGCCAACTGTCATTTTTCATAATTTAGAAACAAATCAGGAAAAAGGACCCATGTAAAACTAAGTAAACAAAACTTATTGATACATGTTATACAAAGAACATACCGAGAAATAGGCTTCTTTGTAATACCAGCAGCAACAGGCCTACAGTAGACCAAAGGATGGTTTTACATCTAAGGATAAATGAATGTCTAATCTGGTAAAATCTAATCTGATATGGTAGCTCAATAGCTTAACAAGTTACATAGGATTGGGAGGAGGGGAAAATGGATAAGACACCCTGAGAGCAGAGGCACCTGACCCTCAGTAACTCCAGCACATGATTTGACGCCTCAACTTTGAACCAAGAACTAACATGTGATTATTTAGAGCATAAATATTTTTAACATTTCCAACGCGTTGACAAAGTGCAAAATCAACTAAAAAGCTTACACATCAGTGCCAAACTAAATCTGAAAATTACCATACGACCAACAACCAAACTGAACCCAAATTCTACAATTGTGCACTCCAAGATGTATGACCCAAAATTAAACTAGAAAGGAACAAACTGATCACTCAAGTCTACTTCACTAACACCTTAATACTATGTACATGAAAAGCACTCACTAGTAGAATACAGGGCTTTGGTTCGGCCAGAAAAGAGCATTAGTACCGGTTGCATTGCGAACCAGGACTAATGTGAGCATTAGTCCCGGTTCGAGCGGCTAGGGCACCGTATAGGCATTACTCCCGGTTCAAATGGGACCTTTAGTCCCGGTTGGTGCCACGAACCGGGACTAAAGGGTGTGATGCCCATTAGTACTGGTTCGTGGCACGAACCGGTACTAAAGGTCTAACCGGTCTAACCTTTAGTACCCATTCGTGCCACGAACCGGTACTAATGGGGTTGAGGCATTAGTACCGGTTTGTGGCACCAACCGGTACTAAAGGTTAGACCTTTAGTACCGGTTCGTACCACGAACCGGTACTAATGGTGCAATTTTCAAATCCTACCCCACCCCTCCCGGTGTATCGCCTTTTCAGTTTTGTAAAAAGCAAAAGAAAATGATAAAAACTTCAAAATTTAAAATCCTTCGAGATGTAGTTATGTTACTACATCTACTAGTTAGGAAATTTTAAAAACTTAAATTTGGACATGTTTTACAAAAAGTGTAGGGAAAATGTAAAACGGCTATAACTTTTGCATACGATGTCTTAAAAAATGTATAATATATCAAAATGTTCAGCACGAAAATCCGCATCCAATTTTGACCGCCTACGCCTATTTGCAAATTTGTAGAATCCTCAAATTCCAAAAGGAAAAAAAAAGTTATGCTCAAATTTCAGTTTTTTTAAAAAAAACTCGTTAAATCTGGTCAAACTATAGTCAAACTACTTATTCAAGAAGTATTAGTGTTACTAAATAATTATTTAAGAATATTAGTGTTACTAAATAATTATTTCAGTTTTTTTGAACTTTGGTCAAATCTGGTCAAACTGTGGTCAAACAATGGTCAAACTACTTATTCAAGAAATATTAGGGTTACTAAATAATTATTATTTTTAGAACAATAGTTTCAAACTCAAACAGTGAAATGTGTGACTTCATGCTCAAGCTAAACTCCTGAGGGTTAATAGGATTGACATCTTACTATTGTCAGGAAAACAACAAGTGCAGACTTGGAAACGAGGGAGAATAGAACCCGGAAGTTAAGCGTGCTCAGGCTGGGGGAGTGGGAGGATGGATGACCGTGAGTTAGATGATTTGGAATGATGAGGGGTGATTAGAGATTAAATTGAGCAGTGGTGAGGGGTGATTAGAGATTAGAGGTTAAAATAAGTCAGAAATTTGAAAATCGGGAAATATTTCAAAAAAAAATTCAAAACAAATTCAAAAAAAATCATTTAGTACCGGTTGACTAAAGGTGGACCTCCAGGCAACAGCCACGTGGAGGGCCTTTAGTCCCGGTTCGTATAAGAACCGGGACTAAAGGGGGGGTGTCTTTAGTAACGACCCTTTAGTCCCGGTTCTAGAACCGGGAACCGGGACTAAAGGCCTCTAGAACCGGGACAAAAGACCCTTTTTCTACTAGTGACTGGAGCACTTGAATATTGTACAAAAATGATAGAAGGCATACCGCTCTGCATCGAAACTCCTCAATACTTTCATAATTATCTTACTTGGCAGGTAAGGAGTTCCTTCCGTGTCATAGAAGTTCATGCCAACAACATTCCCCTTAAAATCAACAATGGGCCCTCCAATTCCAGCCTATAGCAGAAAAAACAGAAGTGACATTTAGCAATGGTTACACAGGGAAAAAAGATGTTCGTAGTATGCCTACTGATGTAGTCACTTATTCATAAGAAACTAATTATTTCCATCATGCAAAAAATATGTAAGAGAAATCAAGTAAGCTAGCAACGCAATATACCTTGGTGATTTTACAGGTGGAGATCTTAAGCTCTTTGCAACCAAATTTACATCGTTCGCCAGTCACTGACCCCTCTGCAGCCATAATCTTGCCTGATTTAAAGACACGGCCAAGAGCTAATACCTCAGTTTGAGGTGCATCAACCAATATTGCTGGTCGATTACTGCGAAACATGGGGATGCTGATAACAGCAACATTATAGCAGAAATCATATTTTTCTAATTTCCCTATAATGCACAGCTCACTTGGAAGACACACTTTAATCTGCAATGATGAAGTGAGACTTAACCAGTGTCTTGATGAACAAGTAAAGAGTAAATAACTACTAATCTAGTACTACAAACCTCTAGGTTATCAACAATCTCGTTTTCATCACCAGAAGTTCTAACCAAGCTTGCTGAAGTCAGAACTCTTGTGGTGGATGTCGATCCATCAAATTCTATACATACACCTGTGCAAGCAAAATGCCTTCTATTGACTGCAAAGGGTAATTTCAGTCTTAACCAGTAATCATATAAAACAAAAAAAGTGGAAAATAAAAAGCTAATAACATTAAATCACCATTGAATGAAGCGAGTGCAACAACACTCCGAGACATCTTTAAAGTAATTCTTCTAGCAGGTTCACTCAAGATATCTGTGCCAAATTTCTCTTCAAAATTAGCTTCCAAACGCATGCCTCCTGGTTAAATAAGCATGGCATAATAGTTAAATGAGATAACAGAGTAGAGTAGTCCATAATGTGATACAAGAGGGAATTGTTAGCACTCAGCACAATCAATAGAAGCAACTCACCATCAGCATAAACTGGTAAGGGATAACCATCAGACTTTAATTGATCATTTATCATCTTTGTAAGGCCTAGTGTGACAAGGTGAAGCAATTCATAACAATGTGTAAGCAAAATAAATACAAATGTTGCTGCCACAAGATGAAGCAGTTCATGACTATGCAAAGTCATAATCAGCAAAACGAAAAGCATACCATTAGATGGCCAGGGAGCTAGAACACGCTTATGTTCGTCATCAATGAGCTCTGGTGTAGGTGCATCCTCATTGAATTCTAGTGCTAGAAGATGAAGACATTAATGGCAATGTGTCAGTAATGACCGAAAGTTACAGTGGATTATGATAACTTGCATGATAATACACATCAGAAGTGACTCTGAAGTGATTCACCTTGTGGCTCAGGGATAGAAGATAAAACTTGTTTCTGGTTATTATTTTCATTTCCCCCACTACAGCCATTTTGATTGGAGCTACCTATAATAAAAAAGAGACAGAACAGAAAAATATTGAGTTTTATGCTGGAGTAGCTCACTTAAAGCATGAATTGATTAGCAGACCATAAACTAATCTCGAAGAGTATGAAACAAGTAACATTGGAAAATGACGAAGAATAGCATGTTATCACATAATTTAGAAGCCTTAAAAGAGTGACCATTCTTAGCTCACCTTCTAGATGGCGCCTTAAAGCACTGGAAAGATTTTGCCAGTAATTTCGTTGCATTTCCTCCCTACTGCATAATGTAGTGATCTCATCATGATGCATACAGTTAAATATGATTGATTTTTCATGAACATAACACATACAAGTATGATTAAATGATTTCTAGATAACATACCTTATCCGAGCAACCCTCAAACATTCATCAATCTTATTTCCTTGCACATATGGAGTTCCTTCCTGATCATGGTAGTCATTCATCCCAGCAATATTCCCATCAGGATCAACAAGTGGACCACCACTTCCATCCTAGCACAAGAATGAAATGTGTACATAGGAAAATTGTAAATTTTGAAGCATACAAAGACAGTGCATATAATGAGTCGACAAATATGGAGAGAAACCTTCAACGCACCATAGTAATTTTGCATGTGGACAACATACGCCCTTTGCTGTCAATTTTACTTGGATCATCACTTGGTACCCCATGTGTTTGCATTAACTTGCCTGACTGGAAACAACGCTTGAGAGCTAACAAATCAGTATGCCGCTGAACTTGCACGCTGTTACTGAAACATACTGTACGAAGATCAGGGGAATATGTAGTGACCACCATAACCATACTGAAAGGCAAAACAGAATGTTGTATCCACCCATCGACCACTTGGTTATTTGGAAGGCGCAATTTTATCTGTAATGACATCACAGAAATACAGCATGACTACCAGATGACCACCAATATCTAAAATAAGCAAATCAGGCGCAGAAAAATAGGCAGCACAAACCTTCAGTCCAAAGATGAACCTACGTCCACTATCTGATGTGCTAACCAAAGCTGACGAGGTGAGAATAGATGTGTTACGTAAACTGTTTTCAACAACTATGCCTGTGCTTTTATAATGCAGCTTGTCTCCTACACAAGATCACTGTTTCAGTTATTGTCAATTGATGATTTTGAGGAAAAAATACTGGGAATAAAATAGTATAATCACCATCATATGAAGCAAGCGAGACAATGCTTGCGGAAAACTTGGTAGCAAGTTCTTGACCGAGTTCCGTCCAACAAAGTTTTTGCTCGATGCTCTCCGCCGTATCTTTACAATCAGTCAAGATGCTGGATACTTTCTTTAGGCTCTTACCATTTTTTTGCTGTCCATTTAAGTATCTAGCTCTTCGCTTAACTCTCAGCATCTTCGCTGCCAAATTTGGGTCCCCAAACAAGAAAGATAAGAAATTATCTTCACTGTACTTAAGTTTGAAATTTTTTGTTCAAAATTGCATGCAAGTAACTTAACTTGTACTTCGAAGCCAGTGATAAAAGTAAAAGATATACACCCTCAAGGCCTCAAGTCTTCAAAAGCTTGGCAATTTGGACATCGACACGGTATTCAAAATGTATAACATTGATCCCCAGTTCTATTTATTATGTATTTGTAAAAAATGATAAAGGTATTATATGATAGAAGTATTCAAGACAAATCAATGCACATCATTCCCAAGAGTCCAATTTAAATATATATCAAAACATATAAGTAACCAAAGTACCTAGAGATTGACTATACCCTTGTCCATACCGCCAAGTTTTCAAAGACTGGAGGGCGTAACTTGTTAATGTGAAATAACTGTTTTCGACCATATCTGCTGAGGCAGATCAACAGAATATGAGATGCACAGGCGTGTCAGCTAGCAAGTGTTACCATATTACAACATCTAAGTCAGACTTAGGAAACAAAAGGACAACTTTCATGCAGAGCCAAAAAATACCAAACCCCATCCTCGTAGGGTCCATCTGCCTCGTCAACAATGTCGATAATCCGAGCAATGTTGTCACCATTGAGGACATTGCTACACCAACCTACCCCCCAAAAAAAAACCTTCCCAAAGAAGGATCTTTGCTACACCGACCTACCCGACCATCACTACCAGAATTTACTTAGTTGCCGATGGCCTCATCTATGCCGACGGCCCCCGTCGGCAAAGATAGACATATGCCGACGGCCAAGGCCAGGTCGTAGGCGTAGAATAGCTGTTGGCATATGTAGATCTATGCCGACGGGGGCCGTCGGCATAAGACGGCCGTCGGGACTGCTGGCGATACGCCTACGGGTGTCGTCGGCATAGCACGGGCCCACCTAACCGGTCAGCGGTGACTGTTTGACGGCGTCGAGGCTACGCCGACGGGGGCTAACGGCGGCCGTCGGCATAGATTTGCTGACATCACCGATCCACGCCGTCTCCACGTCATCGATCCTAGGGAGAGAGGGCCCGTGGTGTGGCAGAGATATGCCGATGGTATACCTGTCGGCATAGGCCTCTGCGTGCGATGCCACATCATTGATCTGTGGCATCGTAGCTCCATGTGCGCAGCTATGCCGACGGCCTTGCCGTCGGCATATCTCTATTTTTTATTTTTTTAATATTATTTATTATTTTCTTTTTTTCATAACATAAATGTGCCTTATCTAAACAAAAAAACATACCACGATGGTATATCGATTGCCCCCCTCACGGACGTCGCTGCCGCCGTGTCACAAAGGTGGGAAACGGTCGACACGGAGGGAATCTGGTTAGAGGGGGAATTAGGGTGGCCTTCGGTGTGTAGCTATGCCACCGAAACATCGCACGGGTACTGATGCATGTGTGAAAGTGATGTGGCATGCGTAGATGCCCGTCTTGGGGCTCCGTGGTGTGCCCCCCCCCCCTCCACGAACAACAGTGCCGGCCTCACTTGGAGGGGGGAATCATGCGGGTGCGATAGAACCAAGGGAATCTAGTGGTGGGTTGGGTCCAGACCGTGTTCTGGGATACTGCTATGGGCTGACCTATCGCAACCAGGTGAAAAGGTCCACCGGTCAAAGCCCGTCCGGCGAAAGTCAAAGGGCTAGATCCGGCAGTCGTCTGTGTCAGGGTTAGATGGGACGGGGTACCGGGGGTAGCAATGTCGCCAGATGTTGCGGTGGGCCCTCCTATGCTTGTGGAAGCGTGGTGGCAGGCGCAGGCACCCGGCACGCGACTCCGGGGTGTGCCCCCCTCACGGGCGTCGCTGCCGCCATGTCCCGGAGGGGGGAAACGGCCATGTCGGCATGACATGGAGGGAATCTAGTGGTGGGTTGGGCCGCGACGGTGTTCGGGGGTGTAGCTATGGGCTGGTCTATGATAACCAGGTGAAAAGCTCCACCGGTCAAACCCCATCTAGCGAAAGTCAAAGGGCTAGATCCGGTGGTCGTCTCTCTGGTGCAATCCTTACCGACTGAAAAAGATTGCAGTCAGGTTGAAGCCAAAGCTTATGGACTTGTCGATATTGTAGGGGATGAAATGATTGACAAGCACTGCGATACTGATCCAGTGTGGTTTCCAGAAATGTTTAAGGATTGGTAGTGTCCGGATTTCTTGTAAAGTTATTCAGGGTTAGACGGGACGGGTACCTGGGGGGTAGCAATGCTGCCAGGTGTTGTGGTGGGCCCTCCTATGCTTGTGGAAGCGTGGTGGCAGGCGCAGGCACCCGGCACGCGGCTCCGGGGTGTGCCCCCCTCACGGGCGTCGCTGCCACCGTGTCCCAGAGGGGGGAAACGACCACGTCGGCATGACACGGAGGGAACCTTGGGGTGGGTTGGGCCGGGACGGTGTTTCGGGGTGTAGCTATGGGCTAGGCGGCGGTCGTCTGTGTCAGGGTTAGACTGGACGGGGTACCTTGGGGGGTAGCAATGCCGTCAGGTGTTGCGGTGGGCCCTCCTAAGCTTGTGGAAGCGTGGTGGCAGGCGCAGGCACCCGACACGCGGCTCCGGGGTGTGCCACCCCTCACGGGCATCGCTGCCGCCGTGTCCGGGGGGGGGGGGGGAGGCCACGTCGGCATGACACGGAATCTAGTGGTGGGTTGGGCCGAGATGGTGTTCGGGGGTGTAGCTATGGACTGGTCTATGACAACCAGGTGAAAAGGTGCACCGATCAAACCCCGTCCGGCGAAAGTCAAAGGGCTAGATCCGGCGGTCGTCTGTGTTAGGGTTAGACAGGACGGGGTACCTTGGGGGTAGCAATGCCGCCAGATGTTGTGGTGGGCCCTCCTACGTTTGTGGAAATGTGGTGGTACGCGCAAGCACCCGGCACGCGGCTCCATCATGTGACCCTCCTCATGGACATTGCTGCCGCCGTTGCATGGAGGGGGAAACGGCCACCAGAGTCCTCATACATACGGAGGCCATTGTCACCACTGAGGGGGGGCAAGGTGGTGGTAGCCGTTGGACGCGGGGGCGGAGGCAGGCAGTTACGGTTGGGTCGGCCCTTGACTGTTGGAAAACGGCTACCACGACTACCTCTACACCAACCTGACCGAGTCTCACGCTTCTCTGGATAGCTCTCCACAACGCACGCCTATCATGCGTCTGTTACGCACGCCGCCCTCCTGAGGCGCTCCTGCTGTTGTACTCTCTAGTGTATAAATTGTACTATTGACTGTTGATCAATACACGGTGAATTCCACCTTACATCTTGGTAATCAGAGCCTCTCTCCCTAACCTAATGGCCGACTCCTCTTCCGCCCCGCCCGCCACCATCGTCCGTCCCAGCGGCGGCACCTCCGCCCCCGCCGTCGGTCCTTCGGCTCCCGCTCCCACTGCCCCAGCAAGCCAGTCGGACACCCTCCACCTCCCCGTACTATCTGCACCTCCTCTCACGGCACTAGCTGCCCTCATCGTAGTTCCCCTCGCGGCCCAACCCACCGCTCTTCCCGCCCACCCAACACCCAGCATCCCCCCCATGGGCAGCCTTCAGATCACCCACTTCCTCCCCTTCAAGCTGGACTTTGGATCCGGCAATTACGCCAAGTGGAAGGACATCATGTGGTGCGTCCTGTCCATGTACGACGCCGAGGACCACATCACCCACTTCACGCCGCCGCTGCAGCGCGGCGTCGCCTGGCGCAACGCCGACGTGACCAACCTCCTCTGGATCTATGGCACGGTCGCTGATGAGCTGTATGAGGTCATCCGGGGCGCCGACAACACTGCCTACACCGCCTGGAGCAAGCTGGACTCGTTCTTCCTCGACAACCAGGCTGGGCGCGCCGTTCATCTCGGCCCGGAGTTCCGCAACCTGCAGCAGGGCGACATGCACATGGCGGAGTACTGCCTGTGCCTCAAAGCGCTGGTGGACGCCCTCGCCGACGTTGATGAGGAGGTCACGGATCGCGCCCTGACTCTGCAGCTGCTTTGTGCGCTCTCCCGCAGGTATCAGATCATTGCCAGAGTCCTGCCCATGCAAAACCCGTTCCCCACTTTCGTCCAGGCGCGGTCCCGGCTCCTCCTCGAGGAGATCTCCCTCGACGCGCGTGATCGTTCTGAGGGCACGACTGCCCTCGCCATCGGGATCGGCAACAGCTCGGGTGGCGGCTCGGGAAGTGGCTCCGGCGGGCCCAGCTCCGGCGCCTCCTCCTCCGCCCCTCCCGGCGACCGCGGCAAGGCATCGGCGGAGCGCGGTGGCTACCAGACTCGCGGACGTGGCCAGGGGCGCGGCAACTTCAACAACCAGGGCGGCTGCGGGCAGGCTCATCTCATGCCGGGGGGGGGGGGGGGGCAAACCCCCTGGATGGGGTACTTTGTGCCTTGGGGTGCACCCTTTCCTCCGCAAGGGCGTGCGCCCTGGGTGCCTCCCAACGCCGCGGGCGTGCTCGGGCCCCGCCCGGCAACCCCGCACATGCCTACCCGATGACCTACCACGGCGCGGCTTCGTCCTCGACTCATCCTCCTCCGCCGCAGCCGTTGTGGGATCAGGCTGGCCTAATCGCCGCCATGCACAGCCTGTCCATGCAGTAGCAGCAGCCCGGCGGCCACGACTACTGGCACCTCGACTCTAGCGCCTCCGCGCACGTGACCGGGAACCCAGGTAACCTCGACACGTTTTGTTCTCCATCAAAGCTTTCTTCTTCTACTATCATTTTTGGTGACGGGTCTCACCTCCCTATCACTGCCACCGGTTCGGCCAAACTCACCTCCCGCCCCTTCCACCTCAAGAAAATTCTCTACTCTCCTCGTGTAGTTACCAATCTGATTTCCGTTCGTCGTTTTTGCATTGATAATTCTGTCTCAATTGAATTTTACCCATTCGGTTTTGTTGTGAAGGATCTGGCCACCCGGACCCCGCTCATGTGCTGCAGTAGCTACGGCCAGCTCTACACTTTCTCCAGCAACACCAGCCCATGCGCGGCAGCACTTTCTGTGGACGTTGGAAACTTATGGCATCGGCGGCTTGGGCACCCTGGCGCCGCCTCTTTTTTTCATTTAGCAAATAATTTTTTACCTTCCGTGTAATAAACCAGTCCACCCACGCGGTGCTTGTGAAGCTTGTCAGCTTGGTCACCAAGCTCGCCTTCCCTTTCCCGAATCAAATACATTTACTACGTTTCCCTTTCAGTTGGTTCACTGCGATTTATGGACCTCCCCAATTGCGAGCTTCTCTGGTTTCAAGTATTATTTGCTCATTATGGATGACTATACGCATTTTTCTTAGAGTTTTCCTCTCCGTCACAAATCTGATGCTGCTGCCACTCTCGAACGCTTTTACATGTATGTGCTTACGCAATTTCATGTGTATATTCAGTGCATGCAGTGCGACAACGGGGGTGAATTATTAAACATTCGCCTCCGCACCTTCTTCTCCGACCGCGGTGTCGCCCTCCGTCTCTCCTGCCCACACACGTCCCCACAAAACGGCAAAGCGGAGCGCGCCATACGCTCCACCAACGACATACTTCGCACTCTTCTCCTCCAAGCCCACATGCCTGCACCTTTTTGGGTCGAAGCCTTGCACACAGCAACATTTCTCCTCAACGTACGTCCCTCTCGAGCCATCCGCAACAACATCCCCTACCTCATCCTCTTCAGTACGGCTCCTGACTACTCCGCGCTACGCACGTTCGGCTGCCTCTGCTTTCCCAACATCTACGCCACCATGCCGCATAAACTTGCCCCACGCGCTGTGCGCTGTGTACTCCTCGGTCTACCACTCGAGCACAAGGGCTACCGGTGCCTTGACATCGCTACCCGACACGTCATCACGTCCCGGCACGTCGTTTTTGACGAGACACAATTCCCCTTTAGTGCTCTCCCCCGGACCACACAGCCGCACCCACCACTGGCGCCACACCCGACCCGAGCCTCCTGCACCAACCCATCCACCTCGGATCCCCCGCCCAACCAATCCCACCTCCTCGTACAGCCCGATCCCCCCCCCCCCCGCCCCCACTGTTTCCTCGGATCACGCCCCCACAATCGCACCTTCCCCACCCCCTCCCGAGACGCCCGGGCCCACCGTATCTCCTCTGTGTCCCGCGCCCACCTCGCCCGCTCCCAGCTCGCCAGCTGGTTCTCCAACCACCTCCGACCCCACCAACTCCCAGCCGTCCTCTCCTGATACGCTGCCTGCCCGCACACTCCCGCCTCGCGCCGTTCCCGTAGCACCTCCCAAAAATCTCCACAACATGCGCATAAGGGCCAAATCCGGCTTTCTTCAACCTCGGAAGCTCATGGCAGTGACCACGTCTCCCTCCTCTATCTCACCCATCCCACGCAACTACAAAACAGCCCTCAAAGACCCTAACTGGTATAATGCTATGCTTGAAGAATTTAATGCTTTGGTGCAAAACAACACGTGGTCTTTGGTTGCTTGTCCCGCACGTGTCAACTTGGTGTCAGGGAAGTGGATATTTCGTCACAAGCTGCATCCCGATGGCTCCCTCTCTCGCTACAAAGCTCGTTGGGTGCTCCGGGGTTTCACCCAGCAGCCCGGCGTGGACTATGGCGAGACCTTCAGTCCGGTGGTGAAGCCGGCAACCATTCGCGTCATCTTGAGCGTCGCCGTCAGCAACAACTGGGCCATCACCCAGCTCGACGTCAAGAACGCCTTCCTCAATGGGACGCTCGACGAGGTCGTCTACAGCCAACAACCTGCCGGCTTCATCGACACCGCACACCCCACGGCCGTGTGCAAACTTCACAAGTCCTTGTACGGGCTTAAACAGGCGCCGCGCGCCTGGTTTCAGCGGTTCACCTCCTTCCTCCTCACGCTGGGGTTTGTGGCCTCGCGCAGCGACTCCTCGCTCTTCATACTCCGCCGTGGAAATGCGGTGGCCTACCTCCTCTTATACGTCGATGACATAATACTCACTGCCAGCAACCCCGACCTGCTCGCCGCCATCACCACCGCCCTCACCACCGAGTTCTCTATGACCAACCTCGGCGATCTCCACCACTTTCTTGGCATCAACGCCCAACGCAGCGCGCGTGGCTTCTTCCTCTCCCAGCAGCAGTACACCCTCGAGATCCTCGACCGCGCTTCCATGCTAAATTGCAAACCCATAGCCACCCCCGCGGACACCAAAGCAAAGCTCTCCGCCACCGCTGGTGCTCCCGCTCCAGACCCATCGCTCTTCCGCACCCTCGCCGGTGCCCTGCAGTACCTTACTCTCACCCGCCCTGACATTGCTTACGCCGTCCAGCAGGTTTTCTTGGTCATGCACTCGCCCTGCGCTCCTCATGTCGCCCTCCTCAAACGCATCCTTCGCTACCTACGCGGGAGTGCTCATCTCGGACTGCATCTCCAGTCGTCGTCGTCATCACAGCTCGTGGCATACACCGACGCTGATTGGGCCGGGTGCCCTGACACCCGCCGATCTACTTCAGGGTATTGCACGTACCTTGGGGACAACCTCATCTCCTGGTCATCGAAGCGACAAGCGACGGTGTCCCGATCCAGCGCGGAGGAGGAGTATCGGGCGGTTGCCAATGCAATCGCGGAGTCGTGCTGGCTCCGCCAGCTTCTGCAGGAGATCGGGCGGCCGCCTGAACGTGCAACGATCGTCTACTGCGACAACATCTCCGCCACGTACCTCTCCTCAACCCCGTCCAGCACCAACGGACCAAGCACGTGGAGATCGATCTGCACTTTGTTCATGATCGTGTGGCATTTGGAGATGTCCGTGTTCTTCATGTTCCATCCTCCTCGCAGTTTGCCGACGTCTTCACGAAAGGGTTGCCGACCAGCATTTTCCTGGAGTTCCGATCCAGCCTCAACGTCGTCGCAGACCCCGTTTCAGCTGCGGGGGGCTGTTGGAAAACGGCTGCCACGACTACCTCTACACCAACCTGACCGAGTCTCACGCTCCTCTGGATAGCTCTCCACGACGCACGCCTATCGTGCGTCTGTTACGCACGATGGCCTCCTGAGGCGCTCCTGCTGTTGTACTCTCTGGTGTATAAATTGTACTATTGACTGTTGATCAATACACGGTGAAATCCACCTTACATCTTTGACTGCATGAGGAAGAAGATGAACAAGGGTGGGCAGGTTTGAGGAGTAAGATGAATCCAGAGCTGTATCTAAATAATATATACATATACATGCATCCATATACGTATAGGATAGGAGCTGCGAGTAGCAGCACCCAGCCGCAGCAAGGGTCTAACAAAAACGTCAGGTTGTAGTTTCTGAAGTGTGCTACAAACAAATTTATTTTCTAGATTTAATGCGAACACATGAAGGACATAACCATGAAACCGAATCAAACAACTAGCTAGCTAGGGTTCATACCTCGGATTTGGAGGGGGGAATCGGGAGAAGAGATGCTGATTGCCAACTTGCCGTAGGTCCTGTTGGCCTCCTTGCCCATTAACCCTGCGTGTAGAGAGGGAGTCAGAGCAGAGCGGAGAGAGAGACGAGGGCCGACTCGGTTCTCCGCCGCCGTGCCGTTCCGGAGAGAGGCCCTGCGAGATAGAGGACGAGCCCAGAGACAGAGGAGATTATAAAGGGAGAGTGAGAAGAAAAGGGCGCAGCTTTGACCTGGAATCCCTTCCCGCCGCCGCCGCCAGCCCAGGCAGCACCACACGGAGCAGAGGCGGGGGACGTCCAGAGGCGGGCGACGCCCGTCACGTCCAATCAACTTCTTCTTTTGAGGGGAGTCACGCCGAATCAACTGCCTCGCCGAACCACGCGCTGACACTGGGAAAGATGCGAGCCTACGGACGTTCGGGACGACGCGACGCGTCATCCGGCTCATAACTCCAGCCGCCTCCTCCACCGTCAGATAAGACACGATCGAGCGACACAGCATCCGCCTCGCATTCCAATGAATCGCAACGCTGTCCTTGTTTCAGAAAACATAGTACTAGAAGATGTTGCAATCCCCCGCTTCAAAAAAAAAAAAAAGCAGCATCACAACACTGGTCGGAAACAGTATGGACGTTTTGACGAGCTCGCAGCATCCATCTCCGACACAGCAGTGATGTTTGAGAAACGTGGCTGGTGTTGCAATCCAGCAAGCTCGCGGCACCGGCGCCTCCACACCACGGACGAACTGCAACAATTGTGATGTTGCAGGTCGATCCGAGATCACACAGGCAGAGCTCCGACAAACTCAACTGTCGGCGCACGACCCCCATTGCAATGCAGGCGGTTTACCCCCGCATTGGAGTTCGTCACTTGCAACACCGACACTCCTTGTAGGTGGTGTGGCCCCTGCAGCACCGAAATCGAGCGGAGGACGGTCTTCGGTTTTGCAGCAGCAGGGAGTGGTGGCCATGGAGCCCTTGCATCGTGGTGGTGGGAGACAGGTGCAACAGTCAACAATGGTGATGGTGCGGCGGCAAAACGGGCGGCGACGGGCGATAGGTGAGAAAAATAGAGGAAAAATCATCGGGAAGAAGCTTCAAAGATACAATGTATGGACAAGCTTTGTTTGGAAGCAGGGACGGAGCCAGGATACTTGAAGGGGCCGAAGAACAATATTATCGCATAAAGAAATAGGCCATCAAAATATATCAAGTCTCGGTTATTGTTTGTGCCTTCCCCTCTGTTCTTGTGCCATACCAAAATTTTATTAGAAAGTGTGTATTCCTATGTCGACCATTTTTCTCTATCTTTCAATTGACATCCAATCGTCCTCATCTCACCTCGCATGCTCTCTTTTTGCGGTTGTGTTGTTCCTTGCGGTGATTATCACTAGTGTGTCGGCCCTCAGTTCTCTCTTTCACGTCATGAACTCCCGCCAGCCGGACTCAAAAGATATGTGCCCGCCTGATTCTGTCTTGTACTGAACGTTGCTGACACGCCTTGTTGGTCCATGGCGTACTCAAGCTTTGCCGATGGGTGATGTCTACTCCGGAAATCATCGTCATATGTAGCTTCTGAACTTCCACATCATTAAGAGAAAATAGAGAGCACACAATATTAGACATCTCACCATATTTGGTTATGAACAAAAAAGATGGAAAAATACAAAACATCTCACTATGACTTTTTTTAGACCTTAGTTTTAGTTAAATGGTGCACAAAGGGCTTCCCCAAGAAGGCCACACTGGATGATAACATCGTGATGACATTCATGGTCTCATCCTGAGTAAGCTTCTTCATTCTTTGAGAGAAAATTGCAGAATTGAATTGACCATTTTCGTCATCTTGCTCATCATCATCATTCTGGTTGTTGTCATCATCCCTGTTGTCCTCATCTTCATGGTTGTCCTCATCGTCTTGGTTGTTTCCATCATCATGGTCATCCTGGCTATCATCATGATCCTGGTCATCGTCATTGTCGTCATTGGAGAAATACAGTGTCGTTGACCTGTTGACCGCTCCTTTCAAAGAAAAGGCTATGTACTCTTATTCAATGAAATTATTTTGTGAAATATACTACTTCCATCCATCGCCATATATGATGGTTTTATCCTTTTGTTTACGCACATCCAACTCGAATGTGCGCCCCTCATCATCTTCAAAGTACATAACATTACCACATAGACTATTGAAGTCAACCCTTATGTTGCATGAGATACACTATCCAGCAGTTAATAATTAACAATAAAGTCAGTAAAATAATTATACAAATGGTTAGAATTGAGTACTGATTGAAGTTAAAGACCGTCACCATTGATTTTTCAAATCTCTTCTTCAAGAAGAGCCCAAATTGTACTACAGTTTCCATACTGTCCGTACATGGACTTTTGCAGATATGGCAGACCTTACGCCTCATGATTCCTAATAATCATTATGAAGCACTTATCAATTGTAAATGGTTGACATGAATATTAGCTTATGAAAGTAATATTAAGAAGAGGAACCGGCTAAGAAGGGACCGAGAAAATTCGGCATGACCTTTGCTGAATATTGAACATATTGAGTACCAGAAATTTGACGAAGCGGAAGTTAATCAACATTTCACCAAAACGTTGGCACTCATTTTTAAATCACTATGAATAACATGCTAAGTCCATGAACTTGTCATATGTAAGAAAATTCGACTCAATTCCACTCATATGTAAGCAAATTAAACAATACTGTCATAGCTAAGCTTAGGAAAGTAATATTGAACAATGTGAGATATTACAATGCCACTCATATTGAGTGACAAAAATGAAATTTGGCAACTTTGCTTAAGAAGTTAGCATATTGAGTAACATAAATTTGGCGAAACGCAAATGAATCAACGTTTCGCCAAAACTTTGTCCCTCATTTTCAAATCCCTCCGAATAACATGCTAAGCCCATGCACTTGTCATATGTAAGAAAATTCGACTCAATTCCACTCATGTGTAAGCAAATTAAACAATATTGTCATAGCTAAGCTTACGAAAGTGATATTGAACAATGTGAGATATTATAGTGCCACTGATATTGAGTGACAGAAATGAAATTCGGCATGAACTTTTCTTAAAAATTTAACATATTGAGTGACTAAAATTCGGCGAAACGGAAATGAACTAACGTTTCACCAAAACTTTGTCACTCATTTTTAAATCCCTATGAATAACATGCTAAGCCCATGGACTTGCCATATGTAAGAAAATTCAAACATCATTGCCACTATCCATTGCATTGTAAAAATAATTATGTAGAAGCTAACCCTACCTAAAGCCTAATTATTTTGAGATCAAAGAGGTTTCCACACAAGAAGTTGAAACTCTAAAGCATAATTTAATCTAAAAATTATCTAGAGGCAAACCCTAAAACCCTAGAGCGTAATTTAGTCAGGGAGATAGTACACCGTGGGCGACATGGTGGCAGACGGAAGTACGGTGTCATGCCGTAGAACAACGCGGAAGGGAAGAGGAGAGGAACTGACTGAGAGAAATGAAAAGGGGAAATGAATATAGATCCAGGACAGTTGGGCGGGCGCAGATGGGTAAGTGTGCGTGCAACAGTGGTGGACGGTCATCGCTGCACGTCACTGGAATCTTTTTTAAAATTTGGATTTTTTTGGCATGGCTTGCCAAAATATAGTTGTGGCGGGCGCTTACTTACGGCCCGTGACTACTCTTTCCATCCCGCGTGCTAATTTGGAAGAGCCTACCTGTGATGGGTATTAGCCAACGTCCGCCACTCGAGTGTCCCTAGCTGTGGCGGGTATGTTCAGGTACCCGCATTGATATTTTGAAAAAGTAGCAGTGGCGGGCACCTGGCCCTACCTGGCACTAATTTGAGTCCATCTATAGGGCTTTTCTGAGTGGTGCATGTTGGTCGGTCATCGAGATCAGTATCCCTGAATTACGAATCCAGGACGTTGATGGTGTAGCCGAAGAGAATGTGGATGATGGTGAAAGGACGGTCTGCGACGAGGACAAACAGCCCATTCCGCTTCACGAAATCTACAGCTTCAGTGATCCTCTCTACTTTCATGCCTTGATGTTGCTCCTGTAGATGTGCCCCGACAAACTAAGGTTGTGTTCGGTGTTTACTTCGGTGTAGTATAAATGCAGTTTGCCTCAACGCCTGAAACTAAGGTTGCGTTCGGTGTTTACTTCGGTGTAGTATAAATGCAGTTTGCCTCAACACCTGAGAACTTATCAGCACCGACATCCATGCACACCTCTGGTGACCAATGAAGATAGCATGGTTGTTGATGGGTGAGGGCTTTATGAGGCCGAGCTCCACGGAGCTCGTTTTCAAAATACAAATTTCCACAAGGTGAAAAAATTTGAAATTGTTTGTATACACTCTCACACATGTGTATTGCGTCTGTGCAAAAATTCAAAACCAAATACTTTCACACGTGGCGTACAGAAAAAAGACAAAAACGTATTTCTAAAATGGGCCAATATCTTTTGTTGTTGGGCCGGATTTTTGTTTTTTTGTACAGCCTACAAATCACACTAAATTCAAATGATTTTCTTACACGTTCGTGCGGAAATCTATTAAGTTACCGTGGAAATTTTTTTGAATTTTTCTGAAACTTTGAAATATAATTTTTGATATTTTCAAAATACCGAGCTCCCTGGAGCTCGGCCTCCGTTGGCATTTTCCGGGGCACGAGCTTATCTATCTCAGTGTCCTGCAAAGGCACATTCTCAGTGTCCAGAAAAAAGGGAAACAATGTCCCTGTGACTTCTTGGAGAGCTCCTTGTGGCTTCAAGATGAACATCAAACATCCAACCAAATTCACTAGGAAACCCCGGAAAGTCGTTCTTCGGTTTAGATAAAAATCATCCAGTTTTATGTAAAAATTATCAAAGTTTTAATGAAAATCATCAGGTTTGTTGAAATTTGCATCAAAATTGCTTATTTAAATATAATTCTGTTCGAAATGTCTCTAGATATTTTCGGCTATGGTTGGATGACCGGTTTCGCATTAGTATCCACAGACTGCTTCTCAGTGATCCCCCGATTGATCCCCACCGGTCTGTGGACATATTTTAGTGCTTCCCCAAATCCCGTGGCGGCCAGCAAAATATATCCCTGTTCTTCCCGCAAATTCCTCTGTTCTTCCACTGGAAATATTTTAGTGCAGTTTGAAACCGGATTGAGTTAATCTCATTCGGGCACATGGTTTCTACATACACATAGTTCGACCACTGAACCTGATTCAGAGGTGTTAACTGAACCTGACACTACAAATTAACTGAAAGTAACTAGAACAGATCAAAAGACATGGCGTCGAGCAGAGCATCAGAGAGTTGGATCCTATTCGTCGTCGTCGGTCGTGAGGTGACGGCTGCCGCTGACCACCGCGCCATGTGGCCACAAGGCGCCCTCACGGTGGCGGAGTCGCCCTCCTTGCTTCCTCTGCAGAGGCTACAACCATGGCGTGTATGTCGAGCTGAGCACGCGTTTGGGCTGCAATGAAGGCGCGACCAGGTTCCAGCACATGAGCGCGTCGTCGTGTTTCTTTGTCCGAGCGGTCCGTCGTGACCCTGTCGAAGGATGCCTGCACGATGGCGGCCTCTTGCAGCTCAACCTCGAGCCGCTGCGGCAGCTCTGCCGCCATATCCGACAGCACCTCGAGCAGCATCAGCGTCTCCCTGGACCCCATTTTGTTGCATCTTTTTTTTTGGAACGAAGGCTCAAGAAGAGCCATCAACCGGCCAGGATTACAAACACAACCGCTACAGTTATCGAGCAACAATCAGAGCAGAAAATTCAGCATATTACTATACAGCAGCATTGTAAAGATGAAGAACAACTCTAAAACAGCCCATTTATATACAACAGTATCTTTGGTCATACAAAATTCTGAAACAATTCAAATTTCTGAAACAGTCACATATATTTCTAAAACAGTCAAAGAATTCTAAGACTTCCATACAATTTTGCAGTCACATATTTCTAATACTAGTACCTCCGTCCCGGTTTATTGGTCCCCTTTGTATTTTGTCACATTCAAGTTTAGAGGTCCATTTGAGTCAATTTTCAATTTGCAAGTTTTTGTATGAAATTGATCCCGCGCTGCAAGTTTACGTATGAAAAATGTAATTAACTCAAAAAAGAATCTTCTGGATCAGTTAACACCTCTGAATCAGGTTTCTAGTACTAATGAAATCTTCTGGATCTATTCTTCAGTCACATTCAAGCACACATCAACAATTCCACTGCAGCAGCAGCACTACTTGCTACAACTCTGAACATCACAGCCAAACCCTCGTTTCAACTCTGAACATTAAAACCCTTCATCTAGCAATGCCCGATTATCAACCATACGAACCAAAGAACAAGCACACCCTAGGGGAAATACCACCGATCAACACAAGATGAAAACCCTAGGTATAAGGGGGCCTGAAACAGGGGAACAATCCAGCATAGCACATGGAGTTTTCATCCCGTAGTCAGGTGGAAACTCGCCAATGGTACGAGGACGTGGCTCCATCAAACCACGACACCTATACCCAAATCCTGACTCCGCCCCTGATAATACTAAAGCGACCAACACGTGCATCTCGTCCTACGTGGCAGGTTTGGGACTTATTTGTATCACTTTGTTCCTGCAGAGCAAGTTTAGAGGTCCATTTGAGTCAATTTTCAATTTGCAAGTTTTTGTTTGAAATTGATCCCGCGCTGCAAGTTTACGTATGAAAAATGTAATTAACTCAAAAAAGAATGTTACTCCCTCTATAACGGTGTATTAGTTATATTACAAAAATCAAATAACCAACGGAGACGTGACATAGATTCTCCCCCTCGCGTCGTCTCCCCCTAGGCGACGCCAGGGCCCCCCGAACCCTAGCGCCGCAGGCCTCCTCTCGTGCCTCCCTGTGCTGCCGCTGTCGCCGGCGAGGGCCGCAGTGGCGGCGGGCCCAGCGCCGAAGGCACCTGGGCAGGTGGATGCGGCGAGATCTCATTTGAGGCGGCAGGGGCGACCCTTCTCGTGAGATCTGAAGGCGACGGCTGGGGCGGCGATCCCTTGCCGTGCCGCGGTGGCCGAAGCGCCATAAGCCGGTGGAGCGGTGGTGCCTGATCTGCGCAAAGATGGTGGCGGTGGCGACTGCGGATCCAACGCCCCGCTCGGATCCGCCGCGGGGTGGCCTTCCGCCGACCGGCGGCGCGTGGAGGGACTGGTGAGGAGATGACGGATCTACGCCGGTTTACCGACGGTGGTGTTCGTCTTCATGGAGAGACCGCTCGGTTCCAGCCAACCGCGAGATCTGTGCGACGTGGCTTCTGGTGAAAATCGCGCCTCACCGCGGTTATGGCGGACGATGGCGGCGTCTCACACGTCGTTCCCTTCTTGAGGCATCGTCGTTGCAGGTCACGTCAACCTGATCGGAAGGTTCCGGGGGAAACCCTAGATCTGGGTCTACCGGATCGGACGATGGCAACGTTTCGATGTCGTTCTTCCTCCTGGGGGCATCATTTTGGAGCAAGTGTTGGCTGGAGGGGACAAGATGACACTAGTAGAAAAGGGGGCAAACACTACTACAAAAAGGGCTATAGATGGAATGGCCACTAATGGCGCACCTGTCATGTGGTGCGCCACTACTATATAGAAGTGGCGCACCATGTGCAGGTGCTCCATTAGTGTGGAAGACACTAATGGCGCACCATGCACACGGTGCGCCAGTAGTAAAAAAAATTCTTATTTTCCCAAAGATTCTAATGGCGCATCATGGCATGGTGCGCCATTACTAGTTTTAACTAGTAATGGCGAACTGTGCCACCGTGCGCCATTAGAATATATACTTTTTTATTTTTTTGCAAAACTTCTAATGGCGCACCAGCAGCAGGTGCGCCATTAGTAACCAGGGTTACTAATGGCGCATTTGCAGGTGGTGCGTCATTAGTAACCTGGGACCAACAAGATATTTTGGACAGCCCACCTACCCACTCACTTTCCCCACTTCATTCTCTCCACCTCCCCCTCCAAGTTTGTCTCGGCTGCCTCCTCCTCCTCACCTCATTTGCACCATAGATTCATCCAAATTAAGTGGTTAAATTACCTTTTTTGATAGGTAAGTAAAGGGGAAGCTATCTTTATGTTGTTCTCCCTCTCCAACAACTTGCACATGCACTTTTTGTGGCCTATAGCTAGATCTATGTATGTTCGTGGTGTTGCATATGTTTGTGGTGTTGCATATATGTTTGTGTTTGCAGATACCGGTATTTGAAATGCGATAGTTGCCAATATTTTGCCGGAATGTTGATTCATTTCCGTTTGGGCGAGAATTTTGGCACTATGCATTCTTTTTGGTCCTATTTTTAGGGAAAGTCATGCCAAATTTTTCTTGGTTCTAAAATATCGTTTTGCTCTACCCCGCAGGCGACCATGGTCCGCACGATGACCAAAGGCATCGTGAATAGGTTTTTGAGCTCCGCGAAGGCCGAGATGCTTCAAAAGAACGAGACGGAGATAAGATGTCCGTGTCGAAGAATCTTATTGCGGAACCGGATTTCGGGCAGGTGCGGGACCACCTGCTCTTGCGTGGTTTCATGGATGGCTATCAGTGGCAAGGTGATGTAGATGACTATGAAGTCATCCATGGTGGTTGGGCGGCAAGAAATGAGCAAGACTCGGGCGGGCGAGAAGACGAAGAATCTCCAGGGCATGATCACGACGGTGATGCTGTACACAGTCATCATGTAGAAGATGCAGGACATGATGATGAGGAAGATGCCGGAGCAGATGAAGGGCATGATCATGAAGATGAAGATGCCGGCGGAGCAGACGACGATGGACCATCGATGGGCTGGGTGCAGGACCCTCATGTTCAAGAGCTGCTTCTCAAGCAGACGGATAACGCAAGAGCTGCCACCCGAGAGAAAGCCAAGCTGGATCAACTGGAGATAGACGCGGTTACTCCATTGTATGAAGGATGCAGGCCCGAGGATACCCGCCTGAAAGTAACGCTCATGGCTCTAGAGATGAAGGTAAAACACAAAATGACCGACGCGTGCTTCGACAAGAACATGTCATTCTGGCGCGAACATCTTCCCAAGGGGAACAAGTGCCCGACCAGTTTCGAGGAGGCGAAGAAAATCGTGTGTCCTCTGGATTTACCGCACGTGAAATACCATGTGTGCATGAACAATTCCATGTGTGCATGAACAATTGCATCATTTATCGAGACGAGCACGCGGAGTCTACCATATGTCCGGTGTGCGGCGTCACTCGATACAAGAAGAGGAAGAAAGCTCCTCGAAAAATGGTGTGGTACTTTCCGATCACTCCTCGTTTGCAGCGGTATTTCGCGGACCCTAAGGTAGCAAAGCTCCCGCGTTGGCACGCCAATAGGGAGGAGAAGAAGCGAGAAGATGACGCAAATGATCCGGAGATAAATAAAAAAGACAAGATGCTGAGTCACCCTAGGGATGGGAGCCAGTGGCAAGCGTTGAACTTCGAACACCCAGAATTTGGGAAGGATCCAAGGAACATCGTGCTGGGCGCGAGCACCGATGGAGTCAATCCGTTTGGTAGCCAGAGAAGCACACATAGCACCTGGCCTGTGTTTGTGTGGATGTACAACCTTCCCCCTGGTTGTGCATGAAGAGGAAGTATATTCACATGAGTATCCTAATTGAAGGGCCGAAACAACCAGGGTACGACATCAATATTTATCTAGGGCTGCTGAAAGAGGAGCTAGACACGCTATGGAAAACGCCAGCCAATACGTGGGACGCCGCACAGAAAGTATATTTACCTATGAGAGCCGCACTGCTCACGACGGTGCATGACTATCTCGGTTACGGATATCTTGCGGGGCAGGTGGTCCGCGGATTTTCTGGATGTGTCAGGTGCATGGATGACACAATGTATCGCCAGCTAGATAGAGATCTCGGGTCTTCGAAAACTGTGTTCATGGGACATCGAAGGTGGCTTCGCGACGATGACCCGTGGAGGAAACGCAAGGATATGTTCGATGGTGAAACCGAACCCCGAAGACGCCCGTGTATGAGGAGCGGCGAGGAAATAAACGAGCTGTTGAAAAATTGGAAAGATTGCCCACTGCCGGGAAAGAAGCAAAAGGCGCCAGAGCCGAGAAAGAAGCGAAAGGCGCCAGAGGCGCTGCTGAAGTTATGGAAAACGAGGTCTATTTTCTGGGACTTGCCATACTGGAAGATCCACTGTGTGCCTCACAGCCTTGATGTCATGCATATCACGAAGAATGTGTGCGAGAGTCTGGTTGGTACCCTGCTCAACATGCCAGAGAGGACCAAAGATGGGCCGAAAGCAAGGGCAGACTTGAAATCAATGGGCATCAGGGAGGAGCTTCACGCTAATGATCATGATGATGATGAGGCGAAGCACGACACGGAAAGTTGTCGCAAAGGCAAAAAGTCCAAGAAGACCGGAAATGACTAACCTCCCGCGTGCTTCACTCTAAGTCAGGAGGAGATCGATCAGTTTTTCACCTGCCTAGTAGGAGTAAAACTTCCTTACGGTTACGCGGGGAAGATAAGAAGATACCTAGACCCAGCGAAGCAGAAGTTCAGCAGGATGAAGTCTCACGACTGTCACGTGCTGATGACGCAGATACTTCCAGTTGCAATCCGTGGGATCATGGACGCGCACGTCCGTGAAACGCTATTTGTCCTATGCAACTTTTTCGACGTCATCTCTCGGAAGTCGGTTAGCGTGAGGCAACTCAGAAGGCTACAGGAAGAGATCATGGTGATACTATGCGAGCTTGAGATGTACTTCCCGCCCGCATTCTTCGACGTTATGGTGCATCTGCTGGTCCATATCGTGGAGGATATCATCTAACTCGGGCCGACGTTCCTGCACAACATGATGCCGTTTGAAAGGATGAATGGTGTCATCAAGGGAAACGTTCGCAACATGTCACGTCCAGAAGGAAGCATAGCCAGGGGCTTTCTGACCGAAGAGTGCACCTCCTACTGCACGAATTATCTAGGCATCGAGGACCCCGTTGGTCTGCCCGTCAATAGGAACCTCGGCAGGCTCGCTAGATGGGGTCACCGTGAGGGTCGCCGTGAAATGCATGTCGACTTTGAGGGTCGACTCGCCGACTTTGAAAGAGCAAACCTAGTCGCGCCACAACACATAGACGTGGTCGATCCTTGGGTGGTAGAGCACAAAACCTTTATTGAGAAGACATACAATAACCGAGGCCAACAGAGGACGGACGGAGATATAATCAAAGAGCACAACTCATGTTTCACGTGTTGGTTCAAGCAGAAGCTTCTGTCATACCCTTTACATGAGGATTCTTCCGCGGAAGAACAACTCATATTCGCCTTGTCACAGGGCGCCGAGCACAACCTGATGACCTATGAGGCGTACTATATCAACGGCTACACATTCTACACCGAGAACAAAGACATGAAGAGCGATGGTTATCAGAACTCCGGGGTAACGATGGAATCCTACACCAGTAACGACAAGGACAGATACTACGGAAGGATCGAGGAGATCTGGGAGCTGAGCTACGCTGGAGAGAAGGTCCCAATGTTCCGTGTCAGATGGGCCAAGAGCGTCATAAAAGAAGACCGGTATTTCACCACCATGGTTATACCCGAAGCCAAATCCAAGACCGCGGGCGCAAACGTCACCACGACCAACCGAGGCGCCCAGGAGGACCGCCGCCGTCTTCCTCTTCGCCGACCCCGACCCCGACCCCTCCAGCGACCGTCCGCGCCGGCCCAGGTACCTCTCCTCCTTCCTCCTTCCTCCCTCTCCACCCTTCCCCATTCAGTTAGGGTTCAGAAAAATTCAATTAGGTACAGACAAAATTCAGTTAGGGTTCAGACAAATTTAGTTAGCTACCTTCAAAAAATTCAGTTAGGGTTCAGACAAATTCAGTTAGATGATATTCAAACCTTGCTTGCTGAATGGTCTGAATTTTTAACAATTAACAAATTACTAACTGTCCAAAAATACAGTTAGCTACTGTCAAAAAATTCAGTTAGGTACAGTTAGCATCATGTAAGAAAATGGCCATAATGTGCCCTGATAATGATGTATTTTGTCATAAAAATATCATATTTGTGACAGTTAGCATCAGTTAGGTACAGTTAGCATCAGTTAGGTACAGTTAGCATCAGTTAGGTACGGTTAGTTATAGTTAGCATCAGTTAGTTGTCATAAAAAAATTCAGTTAGGTACAGTTAGCATCAGTTAGGTACAGTTAGGTACAGTTAGCTACTGTCAGGCTTGTTAGATTAATCTTCAGTTTACTTGACTTTTGAGCCTGCTAGTACATGAGTTGTTTTATTGACATGGCACATTTGCAATGGAGTTTTATATATCTTTAGCCACAGTTTACTTGACTTTCAGGTTTGCTCAGCTCTTTACTTTACTTTAATTCTGGCGGGTCGATTTCTTCTCCCTCGTGTGGCATCACTGTCATATAACAGTATTAGTAAGCAAAGATTTTGTATGCTATCCCCATTGATTTTGGGGGCTTTATTGCTTTGCTTGGATTTTGATTTTGATTTCTACTATTGGATTGGGTTGAGGACAAGTTTTGTAGGTCTGGACCTTCAAATTCCATTCCTAGGTAGGGTAGCAACAGCCAGTAGCTTAATTACGTAGTTTTGACTACCTGTCTGTCAATCTCTAGGCCTGTAGCTGTAGGCTCTAGAATTCAATTCAGATAAGCACCTATCTATCATCGTTTTCATTTCATTCTCACTTCGTTTCACCTATATATGTATGCTATATATCCTCCCTCTCCACAAACAAACATAGATAGACCATTTCTTACTCTAGATACGTATGTACCCAATTCCTACACTAGATACATAGATAGGCAGCAGCAGCTTAACTGCTCCCAAATCCTCCTCCTTCAAGGACCACTTATGCCATTTCTTTGCTCCATATAAATTGCAGAGAAACAAATTAATGTGCTCATATATTCACATTACAGTCAGTCAAACAAATTAAAACACCTGCTTGTGGGTTGTCCTGTTAAGTTGAGTGAGTCACTAGAGGGTAGATAGAGTCACCCACACCAATTAATGTTTATGAAGAAGAAGAATAAACCTGCTACTGCTGCTGTTATGCCTGTATTCACTGCTGCTGCTACTGTACTTGTGATGATGTTGTACTTGTGATGATGCTACTTGTGATCTTCTGAAATGACCCATTGGCGACTTCATTACGCGGGGATAATGATTTTGCAGGTACCCCGAGAGGCCCTTGAGTTTGCCGGAATGTCGATCAACTTCCGTTCTGGCAAATTCGGGTACTCCATATGTCCTATTTTCAGCAAAGGTCATGCTGAAATTTTCCGTGAATTTTAGCATGACTTTGCTAAAAACAGGACATACGGGGTACTTGCGACTAATGCATGGGCCGGGGTATCTTAGTACTTAGTTAAGTAGGATCAACAACCCCACCATTCTTGTTGCATTAAACCATAGGTGGCAATAGAGCCAAGTGATTAGGCCCAACTTAGAATTCTCCTTAGCATCGATAAACCCTAGATGATAAACCCAACATAGGTGGCAATAGAGCCAAGTGATTAGTGCCAAGTGATTAGGCCCAACCTAGGGTGCCTCGGCATCAATAAACCCTAAATGATGAAAACTTAACTTGGCATTTAGGGTGCCTCGGTGTCGACCAACCCTAAATGATGAAACCTTGGCTTCTATAGGGTGCCTCGGTGTCGATGAGAACCTAAATGATGTACACTTAGGCTTTTAGGGTGCCTCGGCATCGACAAACCCTATATAATAAAAGCTTAGCTTTTAGGATGCCTCAGTGTCGACAAACCCTAAATGATGAGACCATGATCTTGTTCCTTGACAATAACCAACTTTTTGACCAAACTTTTTTCCTATTTAGAGCGAAACATGGCCAACAATGATGAGGCCGGCGGTTCGGGCGGCAAGCAATTCTGGGAGCTGTCCCAGGAGATGGAGGAACAACCTCACCGCTATGAGGACGCCGCGGAAGACATCGATCCTGACTACACACCCCCTAGTGGCATCGGGGATGACACCACTGATGGTGCCGCCGAGGATGCCACCACTGATGATGGCGGCGCATGCACAAATGGCAGCCAACCGAAGAAGCAAAGGAAGGACCAGCGCCCGAATGCGCTCCGCACCCTCAAGGAGGAATTTACTCAAGTGGACTCCGACGGGCATCCAATGGAGCCCAAACATATAGTCAAGGGGTACTCGGTTCAGCTCGGGTGCATTATCCGGAGCACCGCCTCGATCAACACTGAGAACCTTAGGCATAAGGACCGAGGGAATTTGCGCAACATCCTCTTCACGAAGCTGCACGAACGATACAATTTCCCCGCCGAATTTGAAAACACACGCCTCTCAGCGAATAAAGTGAACAGCGCCGCCCTCACGAGGATGAGCACGACCCTGTCTACTTGGAGAAGCGCGGTGAAGATAATGATTGATAAAGGTGATAGTTATGAGAAGATCAAGGCGAAAAATCCTTCGATCATCGAAGATGACTACAAGGAGTTCAAGATCAAGTGCGAGAGCAGTGCAACCTCCGAATCAAGTCAGTGGGGGAAAGAAATGCGGGAGTTGAACTTAGGGGAACAAAAACTCGGTCCTGGCGGTTACAGAGTGGCGGAGCCTATATGGGACAAGGAGGACGCAGAGCGTGCCGAGCAAGGCCTACCGCCCCGCTTCGAGAAGTACAGTGGTGACAAGCATACAAGGAACTTTGTCAGGGCCCGGTACAAGGAGGACCCAATAACAAAGGAGCTTACCACGGATCCGAAGACCAGGGCGCTTGAGCTTGTTCTGGCAAAGGAGACTGAAAGCAGTAGCGCGGGGTCGTCTCAGAGCACCCCTACTTGGGACAACACTCTAAATAGGGCGTTGAACGTAATGAAAAACAAGGATAAGCTCAGTAAGCCGACGTCAGCAGGTCATGTGGCCGGCAAAGGCTTGTCCACAAAATGGTCGTCATACTATACCGCTGGTGGGCGAAAGGAGAAAAAGACCAGCTCGGAAAGCCAGTTGCGCGAGGTTGAAGAACTCAAGGCACAAGTGGCGCGGATTCCGGAGATTATCCAAGAGCAAGTGCAAGTACAACTGGGGACGACGCTCACCGGCATTATGCCTACCTTGATTCATGGGCTGACGACGTGGATTGCGGGTGGCCAACAGGGGCCGCCCCCGATTCCCAGCTTCACGGCCAGCAACTCGCACAACGCGCAGGCGGCGCCATTGGTGTCTCCGGCGGCGGCATTGGTGTCTCCGGCGGCGCCATTGGTGTCATCTGCGGCGGCGGTATTGGTGTCTCCGGCGCCGGCACGGGCATTGGAGCTTAATGCACCCGGGTGTACGCCAGCCGGCACCTTGCCAGCAAGCGGCCCCTCCGTCAGTTGCACGCCCGCCGTTGGCGGTGCCTCGACATTAGCCGAGCTCGACGCCATCATCACGGTAAATAATTAAGCCTCTCGGCCGAGGACTTCATCTCCTTTTGCCTTTGACTGGGCATCCCTGACGCCCTACATGTTTTCGCAGGGCGCCGCCGATGTTCCGTGCACTCTCCTGCACTTTGTGAACGAGGAGTTGGTCGGTGTCGCCAAGGGCAATATCGTTCAACCGGGCAACCCCGTGTTCCACGGTAAACCGATGCCACCCACCATGTATAGGGTTCAACTGGTTCGGGTGCTGCCAGGCTGCGACAAGTTGTTACCTCCGATTCAACCCGCCGGGGCCGACGAAGAAGATTTGATGACCCTAGCGCCTGCCTAAGCTGGCCCCTGCTTTGGCCGAAAAGCCAAATTCGTTTGGGGGCGGGCGACACCACCCCACAGACAAGACCGCCAGTCGTGCCGGCGCCGCGCCATGGTAAGAACGCCGCAACGCTACCGGACATGCCGGACATCCCTATGGCACAGGATCCGGACATGCATATGGCACAGGATCCGCACGACGACGACAACGACAACGGTACATTCACCAACGTCGATAAGTACTTTGCCGAACATGGGTACGGTGACGAGTTCGGCGGGCCTCCTTCTCCAGAACCCAACCAAGACGACCGCGATCTAGCTGGTACGGCGGAGAAATCCAATTGCAACAGGCGTCGTCTGGCGTTCAGTTCTCAGGAGACGCCTCCAGCTCCCTCCTTCACCGAGCCTCAGATAGCTGAGGTGCAAAATATTATTAGCCCCAACACGCTCAAGAAGGCGGTCTGTGAGCAGAACTCGGTCCCATTACAGCAGATCAAGAAGAAGGGACGGAAACGAAAGACTGCCAAGGGCGCCGGTGCGAGCCAGCCGGCACCGAGTACGATCTGTGCTCAGGACGGGCCACCTTCACCTCAGGATATCTCGAGGAGGGTGCATGTGGAGGGTAGGGCGATGCTACCGACAAATATGCTCAATGCTGCAACCGGTGCTATGCAGAGTTTGCATGACAGCGTTCTATCTTTGGAGAAGCGGCGTCTCTCCTAGAAAGATGTGGCATACCCGGTTTTCGTGGCCAAGGTGCCAGAGGGCAAGGGCTTTGTGGATGGCACCATCGGGGGTACGATCGTCCTGCGGTTTGATGACATCTTTGCTATGTTTAATCTTCATCCGCTGCACTACACCTTCGTTCGGCTTTTTTCGCTGAGTATGGAGATGCGGATCATTCGAGACAAGACCCCGGACATCGTGATAGTCGACCCCTTCTACATGTGTGCCAAGATCTTGGGCAACACTGGGGACCGACAAGTCGCAAGTTCACACCTCGAAGGCGTCATTCTGGCAAACCCAGATAAGGATAACTTCCTCGTGCCTTACTTTTTCGAGTAAGTCATCCCCTCACCGCCCCGTAACATATGATTTCTTAGATTTCGATCGTTCTTTTTTTTCTAACATTCCGTGTTCTGTGCAGTGACACACATTGCACACTCATCCTCTTAAGCCCGAAATATTCCACGACCACGTATTTCGACCCGGACCATGACTCCAAGATAGACTACACAAATATCAAGAAAGTTCTTGATGATGCTCTCCCCGGCTACGCCACATCTGGAGGCACCTTTAAGAGGCCAGTTCGTAGGTACGGCAGGCACGTGTTCACCCACAATACGACGTTCCCCTGTGTCAAGCAGCCGCCTAGCGGTCAGAAGGATGCCTACTACGCCCTCCATCACATGAGGGCGATCGTACGGGACCATAATCACCTTCTGCTACCAAATAATGTCAAAGATTGGGCCGCAAGCTTGGCGGCAATCCAGGACGCGGACCTCCGACAAGAATTCTTTCGCATCCAATCGGAGTTTGCAGAAATCATCCATCAAGATGTCCTTCGTACCTCGGGGCAGTTCTACGTCAGAGAGCAACCGTCCAACAGTGAGATAGACACAACACTTCAAATGCAGGCTGACAACACCCTCGACTTCATGACCATCAAGAAGGACGGCGGCTTCATCCACGCTCTGGTCCCATGAGTTGAGTCGAAAGTAGTGATGCTATTTGTAGTTCTGAAACATCGATTAGCTCATGTTGTAATCAAACTTTAATGAACTTGTATGTCTCTTTGGTTTGGACAGTCGTTCAACTTAGATGTAATAGATGCTATTTATTAGTAGGACCATGAATCGTGCTATTAATGTCTTGCTTTTCTCTTCCGATCCTTTTGTTGCATACTTATATATTGCTTATGCATTGTCTGTTGTCTGGCTTGTGCATAGAGATGCCGTCGTATGTCGTGTACAAGGGTAAGGTTCCCGGAGTCTACGACGACTGGGAGGAGTGTCAGAGACAGGTTCACCATTTCAGCGGTAACAGTTACAAAGGGTACATCTCTAGGGCGGAGGCGGAATCTAGATACGCCCGCTATCTAGCGGGAGAGAGGAGGGAGCGTTGGAGGAACCGGGTGAAGACCAGTTTCATCACGATGATGCTCATCGTGATGACCGCAGCTCTCTTCTATGTGATGGTAGTTTAGATGATCGATATCGACTTGTAATGTGAAGACAAACTCGCTACTCGCGGTCTCTGAGACTTGTAATGTTCTATCTTCGCTCGGTCTTTTGTATTCGGAGACTAATATGATGAATTGTATTCGGAGACTTACCTTCTATTGTATTCGATGAATCTGCTGTTGCTGTGTGGTGCTGTCTATATTCTGTCAAATAATATATTTTGTAACCTGTGAAAAAATCAGAAAAAAACTAATATTAATACTAATGGCGCACCACACAAGACACTAATGGCGCGCTGTAATAATCACACTAATGGCGCATCATCCACTGGTGCGCCATTAGAAAGCCAAAGCACATGGGTACATATGGCCCCTGGGAGGAATTCTAACGGCGCACTGTAGGCAATTCTAATGGCGCACTGCTTGGTGCACCATTAGAACACCAGATACTAATGGTGCACCAGTAGTTCGCCATTGGAATTTAATTCTAATGGCGTGATGCTAGTGGCGCACCAGTAGTGCACCATTAGTAGGCAAAACTGGTGCGCCACTAGCATGCCTTTTCCTAGTAGTGAAAGGTCCAGGCTGGGTCAGCCCATTAGTCCCGGTTCAGTCCAGAACCGGGACCCATGGTGGCATTGGACCCGGTTCGTGAGCCCCGGGGGCCGGCCGGGCCACGTGGGCCATTGGTCCTGGTTCATCTGGACCTTTTGGTCCCGGTTGGTGGGACGAACCGGGACCAATGGGCCTCGCTCCTGGCCCACTACCATTGGTCCCGGTTGATGGGACGAACCGGGACCAAAGGGTCTAACCTTTAGTCCTGGTTCGTGCCATGAACCGGTACTAATGGGGTTTGAGGCATTAGTACCGGTTCGTGGCACGAACCCGTACTAAAGGTCCCATTTTCAAACTCTACCCCCCCGGCGGATCGCCTTTTTTAGTTTTGTAAAAAGCAAAAGAAAATGATAAAAACATCAAAAATTAAAATCCTTCGAGATGTACTTATGTTACTACATCTACTACTTAGGAAAATTTAAAAACTTAAATTTGGACATGTTTTGCAAAAAGTGTAGGGAAAATGTAAAACGGCTATAACTTTTGCATACTATGTCAGAAAAAACGTATAATATATCAAAATGTTCAGAATCAAAATCCGCATCCGATTTTGACTGCCTATGGCCTATTTGCAAATTTTTAGAATCCTCAAGTTCTAAAAGTAAAAAAAGTTATGCTCAAATTTCAGTTTTTTTTAATTTTTTTAATTTTTGTTAAATCTGGTCAAACTACTTATTCAAGAAGTATTAGTGTCACTAAATAATTATTCAAGAATATTAGTGTTACTAAATAATTATTTCAGTTTTTTTAATTTTGGTCAAATCTAGTCAAACTGTGGACAAACTATGGTCAAACAATGGTCAGACTACTTATTCAATAAATATTAGTGTTACTAAATAATTATTTCAGTTTTTTTGAATTTTGGTCAAATCTGGTCAAACTATGGTCATACTATGGTCAAACTACGGTCAAACTATGGTCAAATTATGGTCAAACTATGGTCAAACTACTTATTCAAGAAATATTAGTGTTACTAAATAATTATTGTTTTCTAGGACAATAGTTTCAAACTCAAACAGTGAAATGTGTGACTTCATGCTCAAGCAAAATTCCTGAGGGTTAATAGGATTGACATCTTTCTATTGTCAGGAAAACAACAAGTGCAGACTTTCAAACGAGGGAGAATAGAACCTAAAAGTTAAGCGTGCTCAGGCTGGAGTAGTGAGAGGATGGGTGACCGTCCGGGAAGTTAGATGATTTGGAATGATGAGGGGTGATTAGAGATTAGAGGTTAAATTGAGCAGTGATGAGGGAGAGGTGATTAGAGATTAGAGGTTAAAATAATTCAGAAATTTGAAAATAAAAAAAATTCAAAGGAAATTTTCCAAAAAAATCATAAAATTTCCTTTAGTACCGGTTGATGTTACCAACCGGGACTAAAGGTGGACCTCCAGGCAGCGGCCACGTAGACGGCCTTTAGTCCCGGTTTGTGTAAGAACCAGGACTAAAGCGGGAGGCTTTAGTAACGACCCTTTAGTCCCGGTTCCAGAACCAGGACTAAAGGCCCTTATGAACCGAGACTAAAGGCCCTTTTTCTACTAGTGTGAGGAGCGACGTGGTCTCTGAAACGTCTACAACGACGGGTCTAAGCGGCATGGAGCAGCGGGGTCTTGCCGGTGGGCGTGTGATGATGGACGAGCGTAGGATGGTGGCGTTGCCTGGCGTCGTGGTGGCGTCGATGGCAGCTAGACCAGGCAAGGTGCATGCAGCAGTATAACACTAAGATGGATTGGTGGCAGGTGGCTGCGGCGGCCTCATACCGGGCAGGCGTCCTGGTTGAGGAGTGCACCGGACTAGTGGGTGCCCCATACCCGGCAGGCGTCCTGGTTGGGACCTCAGGTCTTAGATGTTAGGTTTGGCTGCGAGGTCTGTTTGGTATTAGGCTCAGACTATCAGCATACCTTCATCAACTGGATAGGAGTAGCGACAAATGTTGCCTAGACGATGGCTTTAGTCTTACTTTTATATGACTTTGTAAGGTCTTGTGTGAATAATTAATAAAGTGGTTGCATGCATCGTCCAGATGCAGAGGCCGGGGGTCTTCCTCCATTTCTAAAAAAAACTCTGGCGCCGTAACTCCTACCTCGTTTCTTGTTTCTTGACATGAATAAATGAATCAACCACTAGTAGAAAAACACCTAATCGTCCCGGTTCGTAAGGGCCTTTAGTCCCGGTTCATGAACCGGGACTAATGGGTCATTACTAATACCTCCACCCATTAGTCCCGGTTCAAACATGAACCGGGATCAATGTGCCTCCACGTGGCCCTGTGCACCGAGCCTAGTCAGGGGGCTTTGGTCCCGGTTGGTGGCACCAACCGGGACCAAAAGTCCATGTTTTTTTTAGAAAAGTGGCTGCTTTAGGGGTTTTGGGGGTTATTTTTAGGTTGTTATTATCTAGCTAATGGAGAGAAGTGTCCTCTCTTATATCTTCGTCCTTGGTTTACCAACGCTGCTGCTATATATGTTCATTTCACCCACTGATATAATAACTCATGCATGCTCGCATCATACATCATCATATATAATAACAAGTCCTACTAATCATGCATCATCATACAACTTCTACTCGTTATTAATAATAAGTCATACGATCATCATCCTCATAGTCATCGAACCCAACCCTACATAATTGTTCTTAATTAGCACATGATCATCAGTATCAGGTAGGACATGACCTAAACACCCTTAAGGTAAAATAGCATAAAACAATATAGACCCTGGCTCTCCATTATGAAAAATGGCGATCATCCTGTCTCCAATTCTTGCCCTCCGCTGATTGTTGCTTCCAAGAAGCTCCTTACGACTATCCATACATTTTTTCCATTCTTTGATTGTCATGTCTCCACTTCTTTTAGAAACCCGGTATGGACAGTTCAAATTCGTAGGAAGACCTGGTTGTATGTTCAAAACATGAAGGCTACCATGTGTATACATCAGATGAGGCACACAATCATTCGGGATTATCTGTTGAAAAACATAGTAATAACTTCATAGTTAGCAATGATGTACTAGTTTTAGAAGTGTGCAAAAAGATGCATGAATGTCGTAGTAGTAAAAAATCTTACCAGGGTATCTCCATGGTAGTTACCATAGTTCAACACGTGCACTGGTGGCACGTATTGACCATAATGTTGAGGAGTTTGATTGTAGATATTGTAATTCTCAAGATCAGTACAAAATGCGACCAGATGATTTTTCTCCTGATAACTTAATAGGGAACCTTCGGTGTAGTAGGTTCTATCTACCATCTTCCGCACATTCTTTGAAGAATGAAAATAAGCTGTCAATGGAAATAAGTTGTCAACTATTTTGAAATAAACAATATAAATTACTTAACAACTATGTTAAGCTCACATGGGGAAAGAATTGGAGGTGTATCCACAAGGACGAAAATCGAAGGTCTCTCTTGCGCGATTGTAGGATCACCAAGATCCATGGTGACAAGCATACCCTCATCAAAACCATACATCTTGCAAAGTGCTTCCCAGTTTTTGCAACCAAAATGGGTTACACTCTGAGCATTGCACAGCTTTACTTGAAAATCCACACCATGATGGGTACTTAGGATAATTTTTTTGGTTTCCATACTTTCATGGTCTTCAAAACCCATCCTCTCCAAGACATAGCGTCTTGCAAAGCATGGGATAAGCTAGTCGAATTGGAATAGATGAAAAATACAGGTTAAAATAGTTGAAGTCGTGCTTAATTACGAAAAAAACTATTGTCGTCGTTGCGTACCGTATGAACATCGAAGGTCTCCTCGAGTTTAATGCTGAAGCGCCAATCTTCGTCCAGCTCAATGAACCTGTCGCACATACCTCGGTCGTCGTGGCACCAATCGCACTCCCCCGGGCGGTTTTCATCGTCCGAGTACGATATTTCCGGCCTAAGTTCATAATTCAAATATTAAATATATGTACTAAAAAACCTAAATTAGATCATTATTATTAATCACGGGTTGACTATCGGTGATGCTATGTAGCTCCTCCTTTCATTCCCGACTGCATTATTACAACAAATTGTCTAGCACACGGGAATGAAGGAGAAGCTACCCCCACGACGGCGTGGATGATGGAGGGGGCTCCTAGATTTCTGCATGGAGTGCTCTTCAATTTTAGCATTCAAAGTAGGAGTACTTTTCCAATATGAGCATTCAATAAGCAAAACCAAATCGTAAAATAAAGTAGTATTCAAATTAGCATGCATTCACTTATAACCAAAAGTACATCATCTCTTGTGTACGTACATCGTCGAATACTCCTCGAATACTATCATACATATAGCATCGCTAATTAATACAGCTAGAACCGTAGCGCCCAACAGGTATCGTCGCGGGCGGTAGACACCCAAAGATAAGGAACGATCACAGGATCATAGCTCTAGTGAGATCCCTGAAGAACCTGCCAGGTATTGTCGAACCTGCCCTCCAACGCAACCATGTAGCGACGGACGTGCTCGTCCTCCTCGCTAACACGGTGACGTACCACCTCCGCGGTGTCCGGAAGCCTCGGCACCGTCACTGGCCCACGCGACCGCCACCAAACAAGGATCGGGTCAATAACGGGCTGCCTCCTCACCAACCTACGTCCCCCAGAAGGTAGCACCTCCCAATACCAGCCCGACGGAGCCCAGTCCCGAACATGTCCCTGATCAAGCAGGCCTCTATCGCCGAGTCGACGACGACAAGGATGCGAGATAGGCATCGCCGACGTCGATGCGGGAACTACGTACTTCTATATATAGTTAAATAAAGTAGTTTTATTAATTAAATCAACTATGTAGTTCAACTACTAAGCACTTACTATAAATAAATAAAGTAGCACTTACTATAAATAAATAAAGTATCACTTACTACAAACTACTTCTATATATAGTTAAATAAAGTAGTTTTATTAATTAAATCAACTATCTAGTTCAACTATACTAAGCACTTACTATAAATAAATAAAGTAGTACTTACTAAAAACAAAGTAGCACTTACTATATACTACTTACTAAAAATAAACTAGTATTTTTCTAACTAACTAATATTTTTCTAACTAATTATATTACCAAAAAAATCTAAATAAAATAGTAATTATATTTTTCTAACTAGCTAGTTCAATTATAGTACTTACTAACACAATCTAAATATGAACAAATTAATTACACCAAGAAAATCTATTAACAGAAAAAAATCTAACACAATATGAACAAATTAATTACACCAAAAAAATCTATTAACAGAAAAAAAATCTAACACAATATGAACATATTAATTACACGAAAAAAATCTATTAACAGAAAAAAAATCTAACACAATATGAACAAATTAATTACACAATCTAAATTAACATACTATGAACTACATATCTAAATTACTACACATCTAATCTAACAAAAAAAATCTATAAACTACAAAAAAATCTAACAAAAATCATAAAAAGTTGCTCACGATGAGGTCGACGGCGACGGCGAGGTGCGGCAGGGCGGGGCGGGGCGGCGACGTTGGGGCGGTAGGGCGGTGCGGGGCGGCGACGGTGTCGGGGCGGGGCGGCGACGGCGAGGTGGCGGCAGGCGACAGCGCGCGGCGTCGGGAGATCGAGGAGGAGGAGAGATCGAAGTGGGGATGCAGGTCTGAAATTTTCCTTATATAGCAAAGTCTTTGGTCCCGGTTGGTGGCTCCAACCAGGACTAATGCACCCTTTAGTCCCGGTTGGTAGCACCAACCGGGATCAAAGGCCTCTTTTCTGCAGCCCAAAGGGCGGGAAGCGGAGGGCTTTGGTCCTAGTTGGTGCCACCAACCGGGACTAAAGGGTGGGCATTGGTACCGGTTTGTACTGCCAACCGGGACCAATGGTCGTGTGCTGGCACGGTGCAGCATGAAAGTTTAGTCCCACCTCGCTAGCTGAGAGGGGCGCAGTGGTTTATAAGCCCCACTGCCACACCCCTCTCGAGCTCCTCTCCACTGCAGGCTTACGGGCCTACTTACTATTGCTTTGCCTGATGGGCCTACTGGGCCATCTGCGGGCCTGAATCCTGGAACATGGTGGGTTTCTAATCGTATTCAGGCCGTGGGGGCCCAGTAGGAGGCACTTTTTTCCTTTACTTATTGTTGCTATTTTTATTTTTCCCCCAGATTTTTTGTTTTGTTTTCTGCATTATTTATTTTCTTTTGTTTTTTTGCTTTATTTTTTAATTCTTTTTTGCTTTTAGTTTTAGAAAAAATATAAACTTTCTGTTAGTGCCATTAGTTTTCAAATTTGAATACACTTTTTTTTTCTTTTTGCTTTATTTTTTTATTTTTTTTCAACTTACAACAAAATACTTATTGTTGCTACTTTATTTTTTTCCAGTTTTTTTGTTTTGTTTTCTGCAATATTTATTTTCTTTTGTTTTTTTGCTTTATTTTTTAATTCTTTTTGCTTTTAGTTTTAGAAAAATTATAAACTTTCTGTTAGTGCCATTAGTTTTCAAATTTGAATACACTTTTTTTGTTTTCTTTTTGCTTTATTTAATTTATTTTGTTTCTACTTACAACAAAATACTTATTGTTGCTATTTTACTTTTTTCCAGTTTTTTTGTTTTGTTTTCTGCAATATTTGTTTTCTTTTGTTTTTTTGCTTTATTTTTTAATTCTTTTTGCTATTAGTTTTAGAAAAATTATAAACTTTCTGTTAGTGCCATTAGTTTTCAAATTTTAATACACTTTTTTGTTTCCTTTTTGCTTTATTTATTTTATTTTGTTTCTACTTACAACAAAATACTTATTGTTGCTATTTTATTTTTTTCTAGTTTTTTTGTTTTGTTTTCTGCAATATTTATTTTCTTTTGTTTTTTTGCTTTATTTTTTAATTCTTTTTGCTTTTAGTTTTGGAAAAATTATAAAGTTTCTGTTAGTGCCATTAGTATTCAAATTTGAATACACTTTTTTGTTTTCTTTTTGCTTTATTTATTGTATTTTGTTTCTACTTACAACAAAATACTTATTGTTGCTATTTTATTTTTTTCCAGTTTTTTTGTTTTGTTTTCTGCATTATTTATTTTCTTCTGTTTTCTGCATTAAAGCATTTCAAATGAACTCTGAAAAGTTGAAAGTTGAAAGTTGGCATGGTATCACGAGGGCTGAACCAGAAGACATTAAAGCATTATGTGCCGGGACTAAAGAGGGGCATTGGTCCCGATTGTTACCACCAACCGGTACCAATGGAGGGCCCCATTGTTTTTTTAGTCCCACCTCGCCAAGCGAGAGGCACTCTGCCGCTATTTTTTTAGTCCCACCTCGCCAAGCGAGAGGCACTCGCAGCTGTTTATAAGCCCTGAGTGCAGAGACGATGAAGAAGAGGCTCAGTGCTCACATGCACGTTGGTTCGCTTCAAGCCTTGAGGAATAGGGTAGACTGCACGGAGCTATGTGCAGTGCAGTTTACACTATTCCGAACGGTTTGAAGCGAATTAACTAGCATTGCGCCTCTTTTTTATTTTTAATGACTTACTACCTCATAGAAATAAATAAATATAGCAGAAAAGAAAAAAAAAACTATATAAAAAACTACTCAGAAATAAATAGAAGAAAAAATAGTTGTGATTAACTTTAGTAAAATCTTTTTTATTTTTAATGACTTATTACAACTCAGAAAAAATAGAAAAAAATAAATATAGTAGAAAAGAAAAAAAACTATATAAAAAACTACTCAGAAATAAATAGAAGAAAAAATAGTTGTGATTAACTTTACTAAAATCTTTTTTATTTTTAATGACTAATTACAACTCAGAAATAAATAGAAAAAAATAAATATAGAAGAAAAGAAAAAAACTATATAAAAAACTACTCAGAAATAAATAGAAGAAAAAATAGTTGAGATTAACTTTACTAAAAAAATGAGCATAAATGCGCTTATAGAGAAAATTAAACCTAAATTCATTTACTCCCGGTTGGTGGTATGAACCGGGACTAATGGGCAGCCTTTGGTCCCAGTTCATGCCTCCAACCGGGACCAATAGTGGTGGGCCAGGAGCGAGGACCATTGGTCCCGGTTCGTCCCACCAACCGGGACCAAAAGGTCCAAACGAACCGGGACAAATGGCCCACGTGGCCCGGCCGGCCCCCGGGGCTCACGAACCGGGTCCAATGCCCCTATTGGTCCCGGTTCTGGATTGAACCGGGACTAATGGGCTGACCTGGCCTGGACCAATGCCCCCTTTTCTACTAGTGAACTAATAAGAGACATGGGGCGTGTTTGTTTTAATGAATTAAGACTACCTAGCACGACATGGAGTGCTCAGTTCATTGCATTCAATAGTATTAATTAGCAAATTGAGATTAAGTTCTCTCATTTTTTTCCTCCGCCTTAATCGCGGTGCATAACATAAAATGACTTATGCATCGGTACGAAGGGAGTAAGAGCATCTCCAGCCGGACTTGGCAAATCTGACCCCTCTATGTCCATGTATGCGCCCGAGCACGCCCGCAGGCGCATTTGGATGGGCCCTCATATTTCCCTCCCGACATTCACATATCTCAAATTCGGACTCTCAAATCCATGCATATCCATGCACGTCGATCATAAAAGACAATGTCGCACGTAAATAGCAAATGTTGGTACGGAGCATAGATAGCGTTTACGTAATTTATTTGAAGTGCACAACTCAAACATTAGCTCCTTGGTGCCCATTGTGGGTCCATATGTGCTCCACAAGATCATTGAGTAGCTGCGTCACTAGTGCAGAACCGGGCTTTAGTGCCAGTTCGTGACGGTCTTTAGTGTCGGTTGGCAAACTGGCACTAAAGAGTGGGGACTAAAGCCCCCCCCCCCTTTAGTACCGGTTCGTCACGAACCGACGCTAAAGTGCAAACACGTGGCACGAGCCAGGCCCGTGTGCGTGTAGGACATTAGTACCGGTTGGTAACACCAACCGGTACTAAATGTTTGGGTGTTTTTTTTAATTTTTGCTTTAATTTTGTGTTTTCAATTTGGCTTTATTTTCCAGTTAATTCTTTTTTGTTTGCTGGTATTTCACGATACTACAAATGGTACACGTTATGCATATATATTAAATAGATTTTCTCGTACGTAGAATCGCATATATATATATATAATATATCATCGAATGTCTCACAGCCAACACCATTAACTATTCACACATATACACATGTATATACATATACAATTTCGACTACATGTTGCCTTGGTGCCTTCGGAGCACGATGACAAGTGGTTCATGGGGGCGCTAGTGGGTAATAGTATTCTCCTTTCGGATCTATGACCTGGTCGAGAAAAAATCCGGCTATTTCCTCTTGAAGTGCTTGTATGCGGTCCGATGATAGGAGCTTATCCCGCACCGATCTGAACTGTTAAGAAGGAGATCAATATGCATGTGTGTTAGTTGTGTGATTAGATATCGATAATGGTGTGAATAGTGTTCTGACAAAAACGTACCCAGTCCTGTCTATCAGATCTGCTCCTTTCGCACGTCATCATGCGAATGTTCTCGCAAAACGTAGTATGCACACAGATTATTCCCTTTCGCCTGCCTCAGGGCCTTTACGAGAATGGGATTGAATCAGATAATGATTAATCAAGCATAATAATTAATTAATGATATTGAAACAAGAATTAAAGAGATGGTAGCTAGCTAGTACTACTTAATTACTTACATTGGGTCGATGCCAAAACAATTTTTTTGACCATTCTCCTGGAGTCACCGCGATGAACTTTGCCCATGCCCTACCCGCCGGCAAAGAAAATTAATAAAGGGGTTATTAAATAGTTCATATCAGGAACTAATAGTTAATAATGATTGAAATTACCTGTTGACTATCCCCTTCACGATGGTGTAGTCTTTATCTTCTTTAGTTAGTGAGTCCAGTAATTCAACTTTTCCTTCCTCAACTTTAATGTCTATCAAGACCCAGTGCCAACTGCATACGCACACGTTTGCATGTCTTAATTAAGCGGGCATGTGCATAAAATTAATCAACTACCGTAAACCGTATACACTTAATTATTAACATCTAGCTTGCTAGTAAGCAAAAACAGAATTTGTAGTACAAGACAATGTGACTCACGGGAAGTTGTAAGGAAGTAGTATATCTTCGAAGGTATTGAGGTGCTTCAAGAACTCTAGCATGCTGTCCTCTACAGCAGCTTTACAATGTTCAATCTCCCATATGTCCTGATTAATGGTATTTGGGTCAATGAACCCAACGCCATAGCGTCCAGCTTTTTTCATTTCATACATCTTCATCCTGCATATAATACCACAGAAAAAGAATATAGTGAGGATAATTACATGTAATGATTGATCAAAATTATCACTACATAACTAGCTTGAGACTTAAATTACAGAAAGAAATCACTTACAGACAATAGCAACTGACGATAGACTTGTCGAGTGCGTCTTGATTAAATAACTGAAATAGTTCTGGATACTCAATGGCCAGAGCTTTCTCATGGTAATAATGCTCATGTTTGGCATTCACCATGAGGGACTCTCGATTGGAAATCTTGGTAATGTTCATGTACCATTGATGCAATTGATACATTCTCGTTGGGAGGTCATTGACCTTGTCTGGATGTACCAAAGGTTTGCCCCGGATATATTGCCATGCTATTTCTGATTCTTTAAGCGTAGGCATGGGCTCGATTTCGAGGAGTTGTCCAACAGAGATATTGAGCATTTGAGCCTGCATTATATGATCCTCTGTTATTACCACATCGCCATGCTGGGGAACGCTAATGGTTTGCCCACAATAATATTTGGCGCGCGTACTACTCCTCTCATGTGTCGTTGGTACAACAAGCGGGGGGATCGCTTGTGCCGCCTGTTCTCCCAACTGGGGAACGGTTTTCCCGCATTTTTTGCCAGCTGCTTGAGCTCGCTTCCTTCTATAGTTGTGCTCGATGTGCCTTCCTGATTTGGCGCTCATAGTCCGAGTCAACAGGCTTGGGAGATGGTTCTCTAGCCATACGAATGAAGTGGTCAATTACTTTCTCAGGTACTTTCTCCTTTGGCGGCGGTGCCGGTTTCGGTCCAAAATGGGCGTCCACTTGGGCTTGCACTATGGCTGTGTTTTGCTCCTTAGTCATGTTGTAAGGCCTCTAACGAAGAGGAGCGAGGCTTGGACCATATTTATATTGCTTGCCTTCGCCTGTACTTCCTGAACTACCTCGACTCGTACCGCTACGCACCAAAGCTACGGGATGTCTCTTCTGCGATTGCTAAGACGGCGGAGACGGCTGACGTGGAGTTGGACCAGGAGAAGTGGCCTGACGATGTGCCGGACTTGAAGCAGGAGGTGTGGCCTGACACGGTGCCGGACTTGCAACCGGAGAAGTGGCATGACGCCGTGCCGGGCTTGAAACCGGAGGAGTCAGCTCACACGTTCGGGGACTTGGAGGAGGTGGCGGACTTCGAGGAGGAGTCATCTCACGCGTTCATGGACTTGGAGGAGCGGGAGTCTGCTGACTCGGTGGCGGACTTCGAGGAGTCGGCAGACGACGCGGTGTCGGTGGACTTCGAAAGATTATGCAATCCTTTCTCCATAGGATGATACGATGTATGGCCTCTCCAAGTGTGCGCTCGTCTTCACCTCCAGGAATGTCAAGCGTTAGCCCCGAATATGGGTCCACCACTTCATCAACCATGACACGAGCATAGCCCTCTGGAATCGGGATGCAATGGTAGGTTGCTTCGGGGGTAACTGGAAAAGCAACGCCATCCGCCACCTTCATGGATATGTTCTTCATTTTGGAGTGTAGCTCACAGTAAGCTCGTCGTTCTCTCTGTTGGGCGTGAACACCCCCGCTCGAGCTTCTTCTATTGCGTCAATTATCTTTTGTTCGGCTCCTTTTATACTTGCCTTCTTCGAAACCAGGCCTGTCTTTGGGTCCAACGCCCCCCCATGCGCATAGAACCAAGTTCTGCACCTGGGGGGCTAGTGTCGGGTAATCGGAGTGACCCCTGCATCCTCCATCTCTCGCTCAGACTTATCCCACTTAGGCAATGCCATCGCGTAGCCACCTGGACCCAGCCTATGGAACTGCGTCTTTGTTGCGGCATTTGCCTTGTTTTTCATCGACCGTTCCTTAGATATTTCTAAATCCTTGAAGGTCACGAAATCGTACCAATGTTCTCTTTGCTTCTACAGTGTTCCTTTGAAATCTGGAGTCTTCCTTTCATTAGCGAGGTAATTGGCCCATATAGTTTTCTTGTGGGTGTTGAATGCAATTGCCATCTTCTTAAGAGCAGCGGCCTTGACTTTGTCCACATCTGCTTTAGTGAAATGATCTGGTAGGGTGAAATGTTCCATCAGAGATTTCACCAGGTCTTCTTTGGCTCTGCCATCGACCCAAGTAACACCTGGACGTTTAGTCTTTGGCTCTTTCCATTCTTCAATGGAGATCGGGAGTTTGTCCTTCACAAGAACTCCACACTGACGAGTCCACTTGTTCGCAATGTTCTTAGGCGTGAGGGGTTCGCCACTAGGTTTGATGGATTCGATGTGGTACTTTACACCATCCTTCAACAATCTGCCCGGGCCTCGCTTTGTCTTGCTGTCTGTAGAAGCAGATTTGCTCGATCCGGAGGGCTGAAAGAAGAAAGATTGATTCGTTAATATATCTTCAATAAAAAAACATGTGATGATCACCATGATGCATGCTTATATAAATATACCTCACCGATAGTGTTTGTTATTCGAAGATCAGCATTGTCTGTGTCATCACAAACATTGTCTATGTCATAATCATAATCATAGTTCATGACTTCATCAGCCCGGTCATCGAGATCGAATATCTTTTCATCACCCTCTCCGGTATTGTTAAGATATTGGGAGCCGTCATCTGCTTCATTCAGATCATCTAGCCTGTGAGGGCTGCGTATGATGTCGAACAATTCCTCTTCTCTCTCTCTGCCGGTATTGTCCGCCATAGCTTTTACTTTACTAATAATACAGAAGAAATATAAAACAATTTAGTATTCAAATTACAATGCATGGATGCAATTAATCAATAAGGAAAATCTGAATCTTGAATACATCCTCTCGAATATATAATCTCGAATACATCATCGTCTTAATATATATAATCTCGAATACATCGTCTCGAATACTATATATCAAATACATCACTGGCTAGGTACCTAATAAAGATCGAGTACTACAGAAGAATCTAGGGCACCACTCGCAGTTCCTGGGGCGCGGGCGGTGCACACCCAAAGAGAAGGAACCATCACAGGATCATATCTCCGGTCATCTGCCCAAAGAACCCGCCAAGTAGTGGAGAACCTGACGTCGTCCATAGCAGCCATGTAGCGATGGACATGCTCATCTTCCTCCCTGACACGGCGACGCACCACCTCCGGCGGGGCCGGCTGCCTCTGCACCGAATGTGGCCCACGCGAACGCCACCAAAAAAGATCAGGGTCGACGACGGGACCCGAGGTCGGGTTCCTCACCAAGCGGCGCGCCCCTCCAGGTAGCACCTCCCAGTGCCAGCCCGGCGGAGCCCAGTCCCGGACATGGGTCCCCTGAAGCATGACGTCGTCGCGAACGGGTCAACGGCGAGGATGCGGGCCGGGCATATCGTCGAGAACAAATACTATATGCCCGCAAAAAGTAACATTTTTTAAATGATTGGATTGTGATAACTAAAATTCTATATATATGCAAATTCTAACAATTTGACATTAATCTAATTCATCTAACTAAAACTAATTCTAAATTTCATGATTATATAACTAACATTTCCATAACAATTATAATACTTATATAACTAAAAAACAGAAAAATTGCTAACATTTCTATAAATATTTCTATAACTAAAAAACAAAAAACATTTATAACATTTCTATGAAACTAACATTTCTAATATTTATATAACTAAAAAGCAGAATAATTTCTAACATTTCTATAACTAAAAAACAGAAATATTTATAACAAACAAACTAATGTGTATAGTGTGTGTGTGTGTGTAGTGTGTGTGTGTGTGTGTGTGTGTGTAGTATTGTGTGTGTGTGGACATTGGCGGCCGGGGCGAGCTCACCGGCGAGGCGACGACGGGGCGGCGACGAAGGGGGGACGGGGCGGCGACGACGGGGCGACGGGATGGGGCGGGGCGGCCGGCGCGACGGGACGGGGCGGCGACGACGGGGCGGGGCGGGGCGAGGCGACAGGGACGACGGGGACGACGGGGACGGGGACGGCCGGGGCGGCGACGTCGACAGGGGCGGCGATGAGGGGCGGGGACGGCCGGGGTCGGCGACAAGGGGCGGGGGCGGCGACGATTGGGGCAGGGCGGCGCGATGGAGGGAGGAAACAAAGGGAAGAACAGAGGGAAACTGAATTTTTTTCAAGTGTTGTATATATAGGATGGACCTTTAGTACCGGTTGGAGCCACCAACCGGTACTAAAGGTCTGTTTTGGCCAGGCCAAGCGACGGAAAGCGCACCCCCTTTAGTACCGGGTGGTGGCTCCAACCGGTACTAAAGGCCCCCCTTTAGTACCGGTTGGTGCTACCACCCGGTACTAAAGGTAGTGCGCTGGCGCAGTGCGGTGCGGCAAGTTTAGTCCCACCTCGCTAGTCGAAGGGCTAGTGCACTGGTTTATAAGCCCCAGTGCGGTGGCTCTCTCGAGCTCCTCTCCTAAGCAGGCCTACTGGGCCTACCAATTCATTGCTGCCATGTGGGCCTACTGGGCCTTTGCGGGCCTCCATCCTGGCCCAACAAAAGGTTGAGTTTCTAGTCGTATGCAGGCCGCTTTGGCCTAGTAGGCGGGCTTTTTTTATTTTCTTAATTGTTTTTGCTTTTTTATTTGTTTTATTTATTTTTGAGTTGTTTTTTGCTGTATTTAGAGTTTCTTTGTGGATATTTTTGCTTTAGGTACAAAAATTTACAAACTTTGATCTGTTAGTGCCGGTAGTTTTCAAATTTGAATAGTTTAAATTTTGAATTATTTGAAATTTGTGTGAATCACTAGTTTGTGAATAACTTAACTTTGGAAAAAGATTTTTCAGTGATTCTTTATTTTTATGTTTAATATTAGTGTGTTTTATCATTATATTCAATTTGGTAATGCTTAGGTTATTTAAAAAATGAAATGCCTTTGTAACATTTCAGTTTTCGTCGGAAACCTTGATACTTCGAAAAAGATTGTCCATTTTGTACACGAAGTGTATCCAGTTTTTGCCGTAACCCTCTCTACTTTTTTGCACATGCTATTTGTATGAAATTATGATACCATGCCAACTTTCAACCTTTTCTGAGTTCATTTCAAATGCTTTTCAATTTCAGGGTCATTTAGCTGGAAAAAAATCAGTAAATGCATGCAAAAGAATTTGTTTGCACATAAAATTTCTTCGCGTTTCAAATGCCAAAACACATAATTAACTACCCTAACTATTACAGACATTCCCTCCTGGGTGTGAAACACAGAAGAAAGTGATGATAGTGAAGCCAATCACATCCCAGATCTTTGGGTGTGAAACTTTTTCTTCTCGTGTGTCCCTTTGCGCTGTAGCCAGGGAAAATCTTCATCATTTAACTGGATGCTCGGGTCAATATTCATTGTGAATGGAGCAATTTCATCAAACTTTTCATAATCTTCTGACATGTCTATCTTGTCATCCACTCCCACGATGTTTCTTTTTCCTGAAAGAACTATGTGGCGCTTTGGCTCGTCGTATGATCCATTCGCTTCCTTATCTTTTCTTTTTCTCGGCCTGGTAGACATGTCTTTCACATAAAAAACATGTGCCACATCATTGGCTAGGACGAATGGTTCGTCTGCATACGCAAGATTGTTGAGATCCACTGTTGTCATTCCGTACTGCGGGTCTTCCGTTACCCCGCCTCGTGTCATATTGACCCATTTGCATCGAAACAAAGGGACCTTCAAATCACCTGATCCATAGTTAAGTTCCCACATGTCCTCCATGTAACCATAATATGTTTCCTTTCCCGTGTTGGTTGTTGCATCAAAGCGGACACCACTGTTTTGGTTGGTGCTCTTCTTATCTTGGGCGATCGTGTAAAATGTATTCCCATTTATCTGGTACCCTTTGAAAGTCATTATATCGAAGATGGTAACTGGGACAGCAAGTACAGGTCATTTTGAATATCGCCATCATTCAGGGCACGTTTTTGCAACCAACTGGCGAAAGTCCTCGTTTGTTCGCGTGTAATCCAGTCGTCAGACTTCTCCGGGTGTTTGGACTGTAGAAAATTCTTGTGTTCCTCCATATACGGAGCCACCAAGGCGGAATTATGTAGAACTGTGTAGTGTGCTTCAGTGAGAGAATGCCCGTCCATACATATTATTTGATGCCCTCCTAGAGTGCCTTTTCCTTCCAGTCTGCACTTATGCCGCGATTCAAGAACACCAATCGGCTTAAGGTCAGGAATAAAGTCAATACAAAACTCAATGACCTCCTCGTTTTCATGGCCCTTCGAGATGCTTCCTTCTGGCCTAGCACGGTTATGAACATATTTCTTCAAGACTCCCATGAACCTTTCAAAGGGGAACATATTGTGTAGAAATACAGGACCCAAAACGTTAATCTCTTTGCAAAGGTGAACTAGGACGTGCGTCATGATGTTGAAGAAGGATGGTGGGAACACCAACTCGAAACTGACAAGACATTGCACCAAATCATTCTGTAACCTTGGTATGATTTCTGGATCGATTACCTTTTGAGAGATTGCATTGAGGAATGCACATAGCTTCACAATGGCCAATCGAACGTTTTCCGGTAGAAGCCCCCTCAATGCAACCGGAAGGAGTTGCGTCATAATCAGGTGGTAGTCATGAGACTTTAGGTTCTGGAACTTTTTCTCTGCCATATTTATTATTCCCTTTATATTCGATGAGAAGCCAGACGGTACCTTCATGCTGAGCAGGCATTCGAAGAAGATTTCCTTCTCTTCTTTGGTAAGAGCGTAGCTGGCCTGACCCTGATGTATGTCGTCTTTTCCGTGCATACGTTGCTGGTCCCCGTGCCTCTGGTGTATCTTTTGTCTTCCCATACACGCCCAAAAAGCCAAGCAGGGTCACGCAAAGATTCTTCGTCACGTGCATCACGTCGATTGCGGAGCGGACCTCTAGGTCTTTCCAATATGGCAGGTCCCAAAATATAGATTTCTTCTTCCACATGGGTGCGTGTCCATAAGCGTCCTTCGGAACAGGTTGTCCGCCAGGACCCTTTCCAAAGATTACCTTCAAATCCTTGACCATATCATGTACATCAGCACCAGTACGGTGGCGAGGCTTCGTCCGGTGATCCGCCTCACCTTTGAAATGCTTGCCTTTCTTTCTTACGGGATGCCTGCTCGGAAGAAATCAACGATGTCCCAGGTACACAATCTTCTTACAACTATTCAAATATATACTGTCGGTATCATCCAAACAGTGCGTGCATCCGCGGTATCCCTTGTTTGTCTGTCCTGAAAGGTTACTGAGAGCAGGCCAATCATTGATGGTCACGAACAGCAACACCTTTAGGCCAAATTCTTCCCCCATGTGCTCATCCCACGCACGTACACCTGTTCCATTCCACAGTTGTAAGAGTTCTTCAACTAATGGCCTTAGGTACACATCAATGTCGTTGTCGGGTTGCTTAGGGCCTTGGATGAGCACTGGCATCATAATGAACTTCCGCTTCATGCACAACCAAGGAGGAAGGTTATACAAACATAGAGTCACAGGCCACGTGCTATGGTTGCTGCTCTGCTCCCCAAAAGGATTAATACCATCTGCGCTTAGACCAAACCATACGTTCCTTGGGTCACCTACAAACTCCTCCCAGTACTTTCCCTCAATTTTTCTCCACTGCGAATCGTCAGCGGGTACTCTCAACTTTCTGTCTTTCTTACGGTCTTCTGCGTGCCACCGCATCTCCTTCGCATGCTCTTTGTTTTGGAACAAACGTTTCAACCGTGGTATTACAGGAGCATACCACATCACCTTCGCAGGAATCTTCTTCCTGGGGCGCTCACCCTCGACATCACCAGGGTCATCGCGACTGATCTTATAACGCAATGCACCGCATACCGGGCAAGCATTCAAATCCTCGTACTCACCGCAATAGAGGATGCAGTCATTAGGGCATGCATGTATCTTTTGCACCTCTAACCCTAGAGGGCAGACATCCTTCTTTGCTTCATACGTACTCTCGGGCAATTCGTTGTCCTTTGGAAGCATATTCTTTATCATTACCAACAACTTTCCAAATCCCTTGTCAGATACACCATTCTTTGCCTTCCATTGCAGCAATTCAAGTGTGGTGTCCAACTTTTTTTTGTCAGCTTCGCAATTTGGGTACAACAATTTCTTGTGATCCTCTAACATGCGCTGCAACTTCGTCCTCTCCAGATCACTTGCGCAGTTTCTCTTTGCATCGGCAATGTCCTGACCTAGATCATCAGCGGGCTCATCTGATGCCTCTTCTTCAGCTTCTTTCTGCATTGCCAGCTCAGCTTATTCCCCCATTGTTGTATCGTCGTATTCAGGGAACCCATGGCCAGGATAGCCGTCGTCGTCCTCTTCTTCTTCATTGTCTTCCATCATAACCCCTATTTCTCCGTTCTTGGTCCAAACATTATAGTGGGGCATGAAACCAGACTCAAATAGGTGGACGTGAATGGTTCTTGACGTAGAGTAACTGTGACCATTCTTACAGCCAGCACATGGACAAGGCATAAAACCATCCGCCCGCTTGTTTGCCTCAGGGGCAAGCAGAAAAGTATGCACACCATTAATGAACTCGGGAGAGCATCTGTCATCATACATCCATTGTCGGCTCATCTTCATTACACAACACCGAATAGACCAAATTAATACAAGTTCATACATAAAGTTCATATACAACACTTAATTAAATGCAACATACAAATAATTCTCTAGCTAAAGAATTTAAATGCAACAACAAATGCGATGAAGATCGCAATTAAGGTAACAATTGATCAAACAGCATAATGATACCAAGCCACACTATCAATGGCATATTTTCTAATCTTTCTAATCTTCAACCTCATTTTTTCCATCTTGATCTTGTGATCATCGACGAAATCGGCAACATGCAACTCTAATTCCATCTTCTCCCCCTCAATTCTTTTCAATTTTTCTTTCAAATACTCGTTTCCTCTTTCAACTAAATTTAACCTCTCGACAATAGGGTCGGTTGGAATTTCCGGTTCACATACCTCCTAGATAGAAATATCTATGTCAACTTGATGGGCATAATTTGTCATAAACACGAAATGCAACAACTAGTTTTTAAAAGAGAATATACCACATCCGAATCATAACAAGGACGAGGGCCGACGGGGACAGATATCAAAACCATGGCACTATGTATAACAAACAACGTACGGGTAAGATAATTATACGAGTAACTATATATCGAAATCACATAAACATCAATTTGGTAATGTAAAACATTCATGAACAAGAGCCTCACCAGAAGGTGGTGCCGGTGACGGGACGGTGCGGGCGATCGACGGTGGTTACGACGGAGATTTAGAAGGCACTAAGTAAACCACACCTACATATGCAAACTAAGTGTTATTTTTGTGCTCAAATTGCATATAAATCAAATACTAGCAAATATAATTAGTCATCCCAAATTAATCACTATACAAAGCATTGCAAGAGCTAATCTAGCAATGAGAGTTGAAAGGACAAAGTTGCTAACCTTTGTGATCATTTGAATGGATGGGGGCCTTCAAATCTTGACAAAATTTGGGCAAAATTTGTGAGGAGCTCGAGGAGAGAGGGGGAAGAACAGAGGAAGTGAGGGGAAAGGGGAAGAACAGAGTGGCTCGGGGGGACGAAGGGTTTATGTACGTCGACCTTTAGTACCGGTTCGTGCCACGAACCGGTACTAAAGGTGCTGGACGGTCCCCAGACTGACAACGCCCTGCCACCATCCTCTTTAGTACCGGTTCGTGGCACGAACCGGTACTATAGGTTCGCCACGAACCGGTACTAATGAGAACGGCCGGCTAGCCGTTGGAACCGGTACTATTGGACACATTAGTGCCTTCTCAAAACCAAACCGGCACTAATGTGTCTCATATTAGGTCGTTTTTCTACTAGTGCATGTGCACTTGTTAATCTCGAAGATTCTGATGCATATGCAGAAAGTTCATAGCCGAGCCGCATCTTGATCTTCTTGGATTTCAACTTGTTCTCGAGGTGCTTCAAATCATGGGTTTGGGCTACACTATCACTCTCGTCCTCATGTTATGCAGAATAACACAACATGTCATGAGCTGCCACAAAGTTTCTGATTCCCACACCAAATGTCCTCTCCACATCCTCCCTAGCCGCATAATCATGTCCACTTCTACGTCTGAATCTGAGAAATCGAAGAACTCATCTTGAATCATTTGGTCAAGCTCCGTCGGTCCATACTCCTCGTCTGACGAAGCATCGGAATCCATCGTTTTCCCTAATAAAATCACAAAAAATCCGGTCAGACAATGTGTCGAACACATTAAGAGCAAGGCGGAGCCAGAGAATTGCCGGAGTTACCGCGGTGGCGTCCAGGCCGGCGACGATGTCCCCCGTTGCGAGGACGGGAGAGAGGACTGCTCTGCCTGAGCTAGTGGCACAGAGGCTAGGAATGACTGCAGAGCGCACGCGAAAACGGAGCTGTGAGACGAACGATGCAGATGAGGAGGAAGAGAGGAGATAGCAAATGGATCCGCAAGTCTTGGGGGTGAATTTGGGGTGGGGTCGGGCTGTCGGGTCTGATGTGGCAGGCATGCCTGGTCGCGCCGAGGCGTCCCCATATCTATCCCATATTTAAGCTGGATATGAGGGATGACGATCAGTCCGGGCGTTTGAGACCCGTTTAAGGTGTCTATCTGTGTCAATTTTTTGCGATCGGACAGTGATCGAACGACCCACCCCGATCGTACTACCAAACACATACAGGCTTATGCAGGCTACCAAACACATACAGGCTTATACAGGCTTATGCTCTGATAGTACAGTATTTTTCCATACTCCCTCCGTCCTTTGAAGAGTGTACTTCCAACTTTGATGGAAAGTCAAACTTTTTTATGTTTGACCGTATTTGTACAATAGTGCACCAACATTTATGCCATCAAATCAGTAGCATTAGATTGATGATAAAATATATTTTCATCGTATACCTATTTGTTTTCACAAACACTAATATATTTTTGCAAAAACTCGGTCAACCTTTGAGATAGTTTGATACTCCAATAAAGTTGGAAGTACAGTTTTTAAAGGACGGAGGGAGTATTTGAAAACTAGTCCTTGGAGACCAGTCCTTGCCATTTTGTCCGTGGATTGGGCGCGCAGCTCGGCGAGGCATTCAATTCGACGGGACGGGACGGAGCGCAGCAGCTGGTGGTCGCGTGCGTGTGTCAGTTCTTGGAGACCAGCAGCCCCCTCCGTCCAACTTATATCGGTTTCTCTTTCTCTCTTTTCCCCTCTCCCTTTGGTCACTCTCCACTCTCCGTTTTACCCCATTTCCGCCGCCGGCTGCCGCTCCTTGTTGTGTTCCTCCGTAGATCTGGTAACAACCGAATCCTGCTCTTGTTCCTTCTTTTCTGTATGCCGTTGGGGATCAATCCTTTTGAGTTTTCCTTCACACTGCATCTATTTTGTTTTTTATCAGGACATCTATTGGGGGTTCCAAAAAGAGGAGGTGCGTTCATGTCGCAAGAACCGGAGCATGAAGCAGTGGCGGCCGCACCCGGTGAGGCTCTTCTTGCGCTGGCCACAAGGACAAGGGTGAAGGAAGATCCGACTTTCCCGGAAACCTTGCCGGCGGTCCAGGCCACGGCGACCGAAGACTGGTCCAAATGGTCCACGCTCCCGGGCGACCTCGTCCGCCGCATCGCCGACTCCTTCCTCGCCACTGTTGGCGATGACCCTGACTGCCGCTAGTCGTCGAAGTACTGTCTCGACAACTTTACTGGCCGATGCTTTTGGCCACGCCAGTGTGCACCCACGAGTACACGAGGCAACGCACACACGTATTGGAACAAGCAGGCAAGCACCCAGCTGAATTGATTCTTGACGTGAAGCTAGCCTAGCTTGGTAGCTATACGCACGTATAGAAAACTCAACAGCCGCGGTCTTGATCGATCTACACAGCAACTCGCGAGACAATACGCCGATTGATCGCCACGGGAGCGTGCCCGTCAATATTTTGTATTGATTTTTCTAGTTTGATTACACGGGGGTACAGCAGTATATATATTAGCTAAGCTAGTCCTACTAGTCCTAGTCCAAATACAAATCCTACTTGGTGACTGTACCAAGTCCGTACCGGACTGGTCACACTACGTGGTTGATTCCAACAATCACCCCCCCCCCCCCCCCCCACAACCACGATGTCCTCACTTCACAGCTTGGACGCCGATCCTTTCCCGCATCTCCGTAAACTTCTGTCGTCCCAAAGACTTGGTCAGGATATCTGCAAGCTGATCGTTGGTGTAAATGTAGTTGACTTCAATCTTGCCTTCTTCCACGCAATCCCGTATGTAATGATACCTTGTATCAATGTGCTTACTTCTATCATGATGCACTGGATTCTTACATAGAGCAATCGTGGACTTGTTGTCAACATAGAGCACCACTCCTTCCGGTTCCTTGTCAGTGAGGTCACCGAGTAGCCTTTCTAGCCACACACCTTGACCTGCCGCGGTTGCAGCTGCAATATACTCCGCTTCACAGGATGATAATGCGACCACCTTCTGCTTTTGTGATAGCCAACTCACTATGCTTCTTCCCAAGAAATATGCCATGCCCGAGGTACTTTTACGGTCGTCAATATCTCCTGCCAAGTCGCTATCACTGTAGCCAAGTAGCTCCACCATCTCCTTCCGCTTCTCTCTCAAATAGACACAACCGAAGTTAGTTGTCCCTTTAATGTACCTGAGTATTTGTTTCACAGCTGCCCAATGTTCTGTCGTGGGTGCTTCCATGAAGCGACTCACTACGCCAACGGAATATGCCAAGTCTGGTCGTGTATTCACAAGATACCTTAGGCTTCCGACCACACTTCTATAGTCCGTTGCATCAACCGCGGGTGCTTGGCTCCTCTTGCTAAGTTTAAGTCGAGGCTCCATTGGAACATGACTTGGATTGCAGTCCTCCATGCTACAGCTTTCAAGAATCTTCTTTGCATATGCCTCCTGGCATAACGTGATTCCCTCCGGCTTTTGCTGTACCTCGATCCCGAGATAGTAAGTCAAGAGCCCTAGATCACTCATCTTGAAAAGCTCCTTCATTTGTAGCTTGAATTTAGCAATCTCATCCTCATCTGCTCCAGTTATCAAGAGATCATCAACATAGATGCCCACTAGGAGACGATCCTTGCCTTTACCTCCCTTGTACATAGCATGCTCCAGTGGACTTTTCTCAAAACCAAGAGAAACTAGTGTACGATCAAGCTTGATGTTCCACGCCCGAGGAGCTTGGCATAGCCCGTACAATGCCTTGTGTAGTTTCAACACCTTGTGCTCCTCTCCCTTTTTGATGTAACCCGGTGGTTGCTTCACATACACTTCTTCTTTTAACCCCGTTCAAAAAAGCGGATTTTTACATCCATGTGATGTAGCCTCCAAGATTCTTGAGCCGCAAGAGCTATAACTAGCCTCACCGATTTCATCCTTGTGACAGGAGCGAACACTTCCTCGAAGTCTACACCTTGCTCTTGCACGTATCCTTTGGCTACGAGCCTTGCCTTATGCTTCACCAAGTTTCCTTCGGCATCTTTCTTGACTTTGTACACCCACTTGAGCCCTATGATTTTATGGTCGTTGGTGGATCCACGAGCTCCCATGTATTGTTGTCTCGGATCGATCCCAACTCCTCATTCATAGCACGACGCCAACACTCCTCCGTATTTGCATCTTCAAATTTCGTCGGTTCCTCGACGCTAAGCAGACACTGTCGTCCACTTCTTTTTATTTTCACTGGATTTTTCTTCGGATATAAATCCACCACTGGCCGAAGACGGACTGGTGTCGGCGGACGTTCCTTTGTCTCCTGTTCAGTCGAAGACGAGGAATTTTCATCCGGAGTTGCCAAACTCCCAATTTCTGGCGAATCCTGTTCCTCCGAACTGGCTGCATCTCCATCAGATGAACAATCCAAAACATGTGTATCATCTTCACGTACATGACCTTCACGTACGTGGCCTTCATGTCCTTGTGGTGCAGCACGTGGGCTGCTGAAAACGCCTCCAGTGGACAGGCTTTTTGCTCCCGGGCTGGCGGTGCTGGGCCACGAGCTGGGGTGGCATGTTCTGGTCCTGATGGAACAACACCACCGGGACGAGCGCTGCGCGCGCTGCTGCCAGGCGTGCCGTACGTGCCCTCGGGCGCGTCGGCTGCTGGTTCCTCTCGCGCGTGTGAAGCAGCGGAAGTTGCTGGCGTGCCTCCTTTTTCTACGATGCCGCCCGCGCCGTTTGTTGCGGCCGATATCTCCTGTTGATCATCAATATCTGCATGCTCGTAATCATCGTAAACAACATTGAAAATTTCATCGGAAGACGGGTATACCGGCTCGGTGGAGTTTCAATTCCATGACCTTGCTTCTTCGAAGATCACGTCGCGCGTCACAACCACCTTGTTGGTAGAGGGGTTGCACGCACGGTATGCCTTCGAACCTTTTTCATAGCCAACCAACACCATTGGAGTACTCCGATCCGCCAATTTGCTAGTATGCCCGGTCACTGTCTTCACATGCGCCACGCACCCGAAAGTGCGAAGATGATCAACCGTGGGCTTGTGTCCGTACCATGCTTCGTACGGCGTCATCCCAACTACACTCTTGGTTGGAGCCCGGTTCAGCAAATAAACGGCCGTATTAACCGCCTCACCCCAAAACTTGCCCGGCATGCCTTTACTTTTCAACATGCTTCGTGCCATCGCCACCACGGTTTGATTCCTTCGTTCCACAACACCGTTTTGCTGCGGTGAATATGGTGCCGTAAGATACAGCTTGATCCCTTGAGCTTCGCAAAAGTCCGTGAATGCACGGGACTTGAACTCACCCCCCCCCTCCCCCCGATCGGTACGGAGGGCCTTCAGCTTGGCTTCAGATTCTACTTCAGCCGCCATTTTTATTATCCTGAAGGCTTGCAAAGCTTGATCCTTCGTCTTCAACAACACAATCCACATGAATCTGCTGAAGTCGTCGACGACGAGCAAGAAGTATCTGTTTCCGGCAAGGGTGGCCGGTGTAATCGGTCTGCACAAGTCTCCGTGGACCAACTCAAGAGCTTTACTCGCTCTAAAGTTTCCCTCTCTTGGGAACGGGGCTCGCCTTTGTTTCCCAATGAGACAACCGTCGCACACTTGGTCGACATGATTGATGCACGGTAGACCACGTACCATCTCCTTTTGTCCAAGTTGCCGAAGAGCCTGGAAATTTAGATGACCGTATCGCGCGTGCCACTTCCATGCCGAGTCGTCCATGCTCGACAGGAGACATACCGGATCCACACGATCCAAGTTGAGGACGTAGAGCCTGTTCGGTGACCTCTGCACCTTCATAATCAACATCCTGTGACGATCATACCCCCATAGAAAGACATCTTCGAGCACAATCTTGCAACCATGCTCCTCGAGCTGGCCAAGACTTATGATGCTACTCTTTAGCTTGAGAATATAGTACACATCTGTGAGTACCTTGTGACCGCCATTCTTCAACTCAAACAGGACAGTACCTCGCCCTGCGATGTCAACGGTCCGTCCGTCGCCGAATCGAACCGTGCCTCCCACCGAAACACTGAGCTCAGAAAACTGGTCCTTGTCGCCGGTCATGTGGTTGCTAGCGCTCGTTTTGAGGTACCACACGTCCCTCGACGTGTTCATCCTCTTCTTATCGTGAAGATAAACTGCCTCCTCTATGAGTGTGACAACCTCTGTAGCCGGCACCTTTGGAGCTGTACTATCCTCATCCATTAGCCCGCATACTTCGACCATGAGCATCATGTCTCCATCATTGCCTCCTTTGGCCATGAGAGCTTTCTCCTACGGTGGTTTCTTGCACTCCGACTTGAAGTGCCCCATGATGCCACAGTTGTGACACTTGATCTTGCGCTTGTCGAACTTCTTCTTCTACGGAGCGCCGTCGCCGGCGTTCTTCTTACTTTGTTCTTTTGGCGCACGATCTTGGCGAGTGTTGCTGCTAGAGCCCTCGCCTCCTCTCCTTGAGTCCAGCGCCAGCCACTGAGCCCGTGTGAGCATGACATTCTCATCGTTCCTCCCATCCCCGAGACTGTACCGCATACGCTCGTCGTGAGCCTTGTAGCGTCCGACGAGGTCGTCGATGGAGAGAGTCTCGAGATCGACGCACTGCTCGATCGCCGTGACAATTTGCAGGTACCGGGGAGGGGCCGCTCGCAAGAACCGTCACACAACCGAGGTCTCCGTGAGGTTTTCTCCAAGCGCGCGGATCCGATAGACAAGAGTAGCCACCCGTGAAGCGAACGCATCCACGGACTCATTGTCGCCCATGACCAAAGTCTCGTAGTTCCTTAGCAGAGTTTGGAGATTGCTTTCTTGACGCGGGTGTGTCCCTCGAACATGAGCTTCAAAGTATCCCACGCCTCCTTCGCCGTTTTTTGGCGATTAGGTGTTGGAGGACATCCATCGGCATCACCGAGTAAATCGCTGACGCCGCCTGCCGATCCTTCCGGTGCTCGGCTCCCTCCTTGAACGCGTCGCCTCCTGGATCGACCACGTCCCATAGCTCGTTGGCGCGGAGACCACACTCCATGAGAGCCTTCCAGACCCCGAAGTTCTCGCGATCAAACCGTGGGTATGACATACCGGGTACGGCAAGTACTATAGCCGCTCCGGACGATTCCACGATCTCCTTGCCCGTCATGACCTTCCGTTACTAGAAGATCAACCTTGCTCTAGATATAAGGTATCATTACATACGGGATTGCATGGAAGAAGGCAAGATTGAAGTCAACTACATTTGCACCGACGATCAGCTTGTAGATATCCTGACCAAGTCTTTGGGACGATAAAAGTTTACGGAGATGCGGGGAAGGATCGGCGTCCAAGCTGTGAAGTGAGGACATCGTGGTTTGGGGGGGGGGGGGGGGGGGTGATTGTTGGAATCAACCACGTAGTGTGACCAGTCCGGTACGGACTTGGTACAGTCACCAAGTAGGATTTGTATTTGGACTAGGACTAGGACTAGTAGGACTAGCTTAGCTAATATATATACTGCTGTACCCCGCGTTGTAAACATCAGATCAATCAATACAAAGCAAAGGCGCCTTTTGGCCAACTCTCGCGTCCTTGTCTCCTTCGTCTACGTGAGTTCCTGAAGTATTCTGTACGCGGCCGTTCCAGCGAGCCGCCGCTAGCTTAAAGCTAATTAGCTAGCTTGGCGTACGGGAGTGTCTGCAGGAATCGATCCAGTAACTTTGGTTTAGCTTCGTACGTGCGCGTACCGTCGGAAAGAACTCGTCGGCTGATCGCCGCAAGTCGAGGCTTCGCCAACAGCCACCAACGACGTCGACTACTACATGTGCTTCCGCGCCGTCTGCCCCAGCTGGCGCGCCGCCACCGACGACCCCGACAACAACACCTCCGACGGCCGCTTCCGTCCGCTGGTTTGGATAATCCTCGACGAGGACTTCCAGGGCGACGGCAGGCGGGTCTTGCTCAACACCTTCACCGGCCGCATCCTCCGCAAGAAGCTCTCGACGCTGCTCGATTACTATGTCGTGGGCACTAGTGCCGGCTTTTTCGTCCTGGCGGATAGGAGCCCTCCTCACGCCGCTCGTGTCTTCAATCCTCTCACTGGCTACGTGCACCGTTTCGCGGCGCCGGTGCCCCCCGACGTGGCCTTCTCCAACGTTATCTCTTCTGACGGCTCTCTCCTGCTTTTCTTTTTCTGCGACTCATCTCGCAAGATTCACAGAGCCGCTACCAACGATGAACATTTCAGCGTTTCGCTACCACCGCAGGCATCTTATGATATCATACGGAAGCTGGTTGTAGGTGATGTCTACCGACTCTTCCATAACTCGGGTTCATCAACCCCAGGCATCTCATTACAGAATTTCTTAGACGAGTTACTACTTACTACCACTTTCTCCGGCTGAGGTTTTCTCCTGCGATCTTCCTGCGCGCGGGATCCGGGGTTTCCTAGTGGATTTGCATCAACATATATGTCTCGTCTTGAGGCATCCAGGATGCTCTGCTCCCTTTGTTTTCATAGTGGACACCAAGACAGGTACACTACTCCTGCCTTTGGAAAGCATCAACAGATTTGCCATCTTCATAGGTAATCACAGGTGCCTAGCTTTGGATACTCATATATTCCCATCGATTGAGGCAAACTGTGTCTACTTCACTGAACACCTGGATTCGTCCGCTCATATCTGCAAGTGCAACATCAAAGACCGGGAAGCAGAGAGGATCTCTGAAGCTGCTGATTTCGTGAAGCAGGACAAGAAGTTTGTCCTCGTTGGCAACCGCCCTTTCACGCTCATCCAGCTTCTCTCCAGCTACACCATCAACCGTCCGGATTCTCAGTTGGCCTTGCAACATGTGCCATAAGGTTGTCAGCAGATCTTTGTTCAACTCTGCGGATAGGTTATGCTTTTGCTATGTAATGGTTCATGTTCCCTTGTTGGGCGATCCTCCTTTCTCGATCATCCAGCGTCTCTTGAACTACACCATCAACGTTATGCATTCTCAACTGGCCTTGCAACATGTGCGATAAGGCACTGGCCGATCTTCGTTCAGTTCTAGGGATATGCGATATGCTTGTTGGAATTTGCTAGTGGGCTTTTGGCCCAAAGCCCAACTAAAATTCTGAAATTCTCTTGGCCCATTCATGCACACATGTGAGTGGAGTGAGTGAGGTTAAAGTTTAGTCCCACCTCATAAGTTGAGAGAGAGTTGCACCTCTTTATAAGGTGAGCTCTCCTACCACTTGTATGAGCATGAGAAGAGAAGACCTACACGCGCGCTCCTCCTCCTCGCCACGCTACGCCGCGCCGCGACGCGACGCGGATTGCGGGATTGAGCCGAGCCGAGGACAGAGCTATGCACGTTGTCTATATTTTTGCTGCTCGGGAAAAATTAATGAGTCATTAATTAATAATTAATGGACGCATTAATTACTGAACCGTTTCCGGTTCTTTTGGATCGTGACGACTCGGACGTGGGGTTTACTCCCACGACCTACCCGGTCCGCACTATATAGTCAGGCAGACGTCTACCCTAGCCGCCCCCGTTTCTCGTATGGTTTCTCACCGCCGTTCCAGACCATTGCGCCGCCAATCAAGTCTTCTCCATCCCTCCTTTCGGCGTGCACCGGGAGAAGGGACAGCAGGCCTCCGGAACCCCGCCTCTCGTGATCCTGTACGGGAGAGGGGCGATCAGGTTTTTGGGGAGCGCACTCGCGCGACTGCTGGCAGCGACGACTTCGCGAACGACGACTTCTTCCCCGACCTCGGCAACCTCATCCTCGACGACATGGGCGACAACGTCAACGCCGGCGGTGCTGCTCCCGCTGCACCGTATGTGATTCTATCTTTCCTGTTCGAGATCGTGGTAGAATTCATGTTTCTAGTATGTGCCCTAGATGTGATCTGTTCATCTACTATGCTAGTTCGCATGATTAGTTCAATCTCTGCTACTGTAGTCATGATTTATCTTCTGTTAATTCGGATTAATTCTCGTAGTAATTTGCTCATATTTTCAACAATCCAAAAACCTGATTATAGGCAATTTACTCCGAGTGGTTTTGCTGCGCATCTGAAGCCGCCTGCCTTTAAGGGGGCGCAATATAAGAGGTGGCGCACGAGAGCAGTCTACTGGTTTCAGACCATGGGCTGCTATGACGCCACTAAGGGCAAGCCTGAGGGCGATCTTAATCCAGCACAGCTGGAAGCTTTTGAGAAGATCGATACTCTCTTTAAAGGCGCTCTTCTGGGTGTTCTTGATGATTCCATTGTGGATTCGTATATGTCGTTTGACAACGGCAAGGACATGTGGGCTGCGCTCGAGGCCAAGTTTGGTGCCTCGGACGCCGGTAGCGAGTTGTACGTCATGGAGCAATTCTATGACTACAAGATGACTGATGAGCGCTCTGTTGTACAGCAGGCTCATGAGATACAGTCGCTCGCAAAAGAACTTGAGCACTTCAAGTGTGTGTTGCCGGACAAATTTGTTGCCGGAGGCATTATTGCCAAGCTTCCACCTTCGTGGAACAATTTTGCTACTTCCCTGAAACACAAGAGACAGGAGTTTTCCGTTGCGGATCTCATTGGTACTCTTGATGTTGAAGAGAAGGCGAGAGCAAAGGACACACGTGCTCGAGTTGTCGAGGGAGCTTCTAGTGCCCACATGGTACAGAAGAAGAACTTCCAGCCCAATAAGTTCAAAAACAACAAGAACAAAACTCAGGGGAAAGGCAAGTTTGATACAAAGAACAAGCCATCACATTCTACCAACTTCAAGAAGAATTCTCATAAGAAGGGGAAGGGACTTTGCCATGTCTGCGGTGATCCTAATCACTGGGCTCCGAAGTGTCCTAACCGCTTTGAGGAGCGCGAACATGAGAAGGGCGGCAAGTCCGCTAATGTTGTCATCGGTGATACTGATATGAAGGAATCAGGGTACGGTATTTTTCCTACCATCCTTTCAGTATTTCAATCCCCTGATTGGTTAATTGACACCGGTGCCAATGTACATGTTTGTGCTGACGCCTCCATGTTTTCTTCTTACCAGGCCACAGGGACTTCTCCCGTGCTGATGGGGAACGGGTCACATGCCATCGTTCGAGGTGTTGGTACGGTCGATCTGAAGTTTACTTCGGGGAAGACCGTGCGTCTGAGGAACGTTCATCATGTGCCGTCCATCAATAAAAATCTCGTTAGCGGTTCCCGTTTATGTCGAGATGGTTTTAAGTTGGTTTTTGAGTCCAATAAAGTTGTAATTTCCAAGTGTGGACAATTTGTTGGAAAAGGCTATGAGTGCGGAGGCTTGTTCCGCCTATCTTTGTCAGATATTTGCACTAAAGTTATTAATAATGTTTGCCACAATAATGAGTCAGATATTTGGCATGCACGACTTTGTCATATTAACTTTGGTTGCATGACGCGGCTAGCCAATATGAATTTAATTCCGAAAATCTCTACTGTCAAAGGCTCTAAGTGCCAAGTATGTGTGCAAGCTAAACAACCTCGCAAGTCCCATAAGACTGCAGAGGCAAGAGACTTGGCGCCACTAGAGCTTATACATTCTGATCTCTGTGAGATGAATGGCGTGTTGACAAAAGGTGGAAAGAGATACTTCATGACGTTGATTGATGACTCCACTAGATATTGTTATGTGTATCTTCTGAAATCAAAAGATGAGGCTTTAACTTTCTTCAAAAACTATAAAGCTGAGGCAGAGAACCAACTTGATCGAAAAATTAAACGGCTTAGGTCCGATCGTGGTGGAGAGTATTTTTCCAATGAATTTGATCTGTTTTGTGCGGAACATGGTATAATCCATGAGAGGACGCCTCCCTACTCACCTCAGTCTAATGGGGTGGCCGAAAGAAAGAACCGAACTCTAACTGATTTGGTTAACGCCATGTTAGACACATCGGGTCTTTCCAAGGAATGGTGGGGGGAGGCGCTAATGACCGCGTGTCATGTCCTAAACCGAGTTCCCACAAAGCATAAGACCATGACTCCATTTGAGGAATGGGAAAGGAAAAGGTTGAAACTCTCTTACCTACGTTCTTGGGGTTGTTTGGCGAAAGTCAATATACCAATTCCCAAGAAGCGCAAGCTTGGACCAAAAACCGTGGATTGTGTTCTTCTGGGCTATGCTTTTCATAGCATTGGCTATAGATTTTTGATAATAAAATCTGAGGTATCCGACATGCATGTTGGTACGATTATGGAGTCTAATGATGCAACTTTCTTTGAGGACATATTTCCTATGAAGGATATGTCAAGTTCATCAAATCAGGAGATACCTATTCCATCTAGTGAGGAACTCGCTGTAATTCCTGAACCCACCATTGTGATGGAACACGTTGAGAATCCTGTTGAGGGTGACAATGAAACTCTTGTAAGGAGTAAGAGACAGAGGACTGCAAAGTCCTTTGGTGATGATTTCATTGTGTACCTTGTGGATGACACACCCAGGACTATTTCAGAAGCCTATGCATCTCCTGATGCTGACTACTGGAAGGAAGCTGTTCGTAGCGAGATGGATTCCATCTTAGCTAACGGGACCTGGGAGATCACTGACCGTCCTTATGGGTGCAAACCTATAGGATGTAAGTGGGTGTTAAAGAAGAAGCTTAGACCTGATGGTACGATTGAAAAGTACAAGGCACGGCTTGTGGCTAAGGGTTATACCCAGAAAGAAGGTGAAGACTTCTTTGATACTTACTCACCCGTGGCTAGACTGACCACAATTCGGGTGCTACTATCACTGGCTGCCTCACATGGTCTTCTCGTTCATCAAATGGACGTTAAGACGGCTTTCCTCAATGGAGAGTTGAAGGAGGAAATTTACATGGATCAGCCAGATGGTTTTGTAGTACCTGGTCAGGAAGGGAAGGTGTGCAAGTTATTAAAGTCTTTATATGGCCTTAAACAAGCTCCTAAGGAGTGGCATGAGAAGTTCGAAAGAACATTAACTGCTGCCGGCTTTGTAGTAAATGATGGTGACAAGTGTGTGTACTATCGCCATAGTGGGGGCGAAGGAGTTATTCTTTGTCTGTATGTCGACGACATATTGATCTTTGGAACCAAACTTGATTTAATCAAGGAGGTTAAGGATTTCTTATCTCGTTGTTTTGAGATGAAGGATCTAGGAGTAGCTGATGTTATCTTAAACATCAAGCTGTTGAGAGATGAGAATGGTGGGATCACACTGCTTCAGTCTCACTATGTGGAAAAGGTCTTGAGTCGTTTTGGGTATAGCGACTGCACGCCTTCTCCAACTCCATATGATGCTAGTGTGTTGCTTCGAAAGAATCGACGGATTGCTAGAGATCAACTGAGGTATTCTCAGATTATTGGCTCGCTTATGTATTTGGCGAGTGCCACGAGGCCTGACATCTCTTTTGCTGTGAGCAAGCTGAGTCGGTTTGTGTCAAAACCGGGAGATGATCATTGGCGTGCGCTTGAGAGAGTTATGCGCTACTTGAAGGGCACTGCAAGCTATGGGATTCACTACACTGGGTATCCACGGGTACTGGAGGGTTATAGTGACTCAAACTGGATATCTGATGCTGATGAGATTAAGGCCACAAGTGGTTATGTTTTTACACTTGGTGGTGGCGCTCTTTCCTGGAAGTCTTGCAATCAGACCATCTTAACGAGGTCAACTATGGAAGCAGAACTCACATCATTAGCACTGTTCAAGCAGAGTGGCTTCGTGAGCTATTGATGGACTTACCTATGGTTGAAAAACCAATACCCCCTATCCTGATGAACTGTGATAATAAAACTGTGATCGTCAAGATAAAAATTTCTAAGGACAATATGAAGTCCTCAAGGCATGTGAAGAGGAGATTAAAATCTGTCAGGAAACTGAGGAACTCAGGAGTTATTACGTTGGATTATATCCAAACGTCGAAAAACTTGGCAGATCCCTTCACAAAGGGTCTATCACGTAATGTGATAGATAATGCATCGATGGAGATGGGTTTGAGACCCACCGCATGAGTTGTCCATAGTGGTAACCCACTCTATGTGATCGGAGATCCCGTGAAGTAGAAGTGGGAGACAAGCTGTTGGTCAGCTGAGAGGAGAGTATCCTTATTTTAATTATCCCACTCCGTGAAGATGCAATACTCTCCTGATCTGCATGGCAGGTTGATATCTATCTTAATGTGTTCCAAGTGGCTTATTTGAGTAAGCAGAGATGTTGTCCTGCAGAGCATCTCCTGAGGAACACACCTATATGAATTTGACTATTAACGTCGCAGTCTGTGAGAAGTGGGTGCTCTCTAATAAATTCATGAAAGGCCCTAGAGTACGACGTATACGCTCCACCCGCGGGGAAGCCTTGCGGCAGCCCAGTACCGATCAAGAATTTGTGTGAAACTAGTCTCGCAAAAAACTTGTAGTTCAAGGCATAGTCCACCGTTCAAGTTGTGATCTAGTGTAGCATAAATCTCTAAGTGGAAGTTCAACTTCACAGTCTCCACTAAGCACCGGTATATAAACAATGTTTTGGAACCAAATGGTGAAATGTGCCAATGAGACTTTGTGGGGGATTGTTGGAATTTTCTAGTGGGCTTTTGGCCCAAAGCCCAACTAAAATTCTGAAATTCTCTTGGCCCGTTCATGCACACATGTGAGTGGAGTGAGTGAGGCTAAAGTTTAGTCCCACCTCATAAGTTGAGAGAGAGTTGCACCTCTTTATAAGGTGAGCTCTCCTACCACTTGTATGAGCATGAGAAGAGGAGACCTACACGCGCGCTCCTCCTCCTCGCTCGCTCGCCACGCCGTGCCGCGCCGCGCCGCGGGTTGCGGGATTGAGCCGAGCCGAGGACAGAGCTATGCACGTTGTCTATATTTCTGCTGCTCGGAAAAAATTAATGAGTCATTAATTAATAATTAATGGACGTGTTAATTACTGAACCGTTTCCGGTTCTTTTGGATCGTGACGACTCGGACGTGGGGTTTGCTCCCACGACCTACCCGGCCCGCACTATATAGTCAGGCAGACGTCTACCCTAGCCGCCGCCGTTTCTCGTATGGTTTCTCACCGCCGTTCCAGACCATTGCGCCGCCAATCAAGTCTTCTCCATCCCTCCTTTCGACGTGCACCGGGAGAAGGGGCAGCAGGCCTCCGGAACCCCGCCTCTCTTGATCCTGTACGGGAGAGGGGCGATCAGGTTTTTAGGGAGCGCACTCGCGCGACTGCTGGCAGTGACGACCTCGCGAACGACAACTTCTTCCCCGACCTCGGCAACCTCATCCTCGACGACATGGGCGACAATGTCAACGCCGGCGGTGCTGCTCCCGCTGCACCGTATGTGATTCTATCTTTCCTGTTCGAGATCGTGGTAGAATTCATGTTTCTAGTATGTGCCCTAGATGTGATCTGTTCATCTACTATGCTAGTTCGCATGATTAGTTCGATCTCTGCTACTTGCTACTGTAGTCATGATTTATTTTCTGTTAATTCGGATTAATTCTCGTAGTAATTTGCTCATATTTTCAACAATGCTCTTGTTAAGTAATTGTTCCTGTTTTCTCTCTAGCACTTTGGTATTATGATTTTGGTTACGCCTTTGCCTTGTTACAGGTTGATTCTAGGTTAGATCAACTGTAGTGGAACTGTTGTTTTCTTTATTAATTGTACTTGTACTTGATATGAACCTAATGCTACATCTATTGTGCTTGATGCTATCTTTTATCTGTGTGTCCCACTTGTTCTTATCTTGTATTACTACTTCTTAGCAATGCAATGTTGTGCTCATGTTGTGCTTGTTTAATTTCTGGCTGTGGTAAATGTTGGCTCAAATTTTGCCAGCTTCTGAATTTAGCTCCTGAAATTGTACCCTTTTTGTTGTTGTTGTTGAAATTGTACCGCTGTTCGTAATACAGTGCGTTGTTGTTTTCTGCAAGCTTTGTTGTATTTTGCATCGTCATGCACTGGGCAAAAACAAGGTTTTGGATTTGCTTACTCAGAGTCTGTTTAGCTGTTTCATCTTGTTGTAGTGGTTAAGTCATCTATATTCTTCAGTTCCATACACTAGTTGCATTTGTAGTTTGTTCCTTGTATTTCTGGGCATTACATCGGAAACACAATCTGCAGCATGATTCCTGTTAAGAACAGAGGATGTGCTGCTCATCATTGCCGCAAAAGAAGTAAACTAAATATGTTCTGCATATCAATATGTGTGATACGGTCGGCGGTTGCTGTTTCTGAAGGGGTTATCTAGATTGTATCCTGTTCAAATAATAGATGCGTTGATTGGATCATACTATGAATAAATGCTGTCTCAAATGAAGATTGTAATTGGGGTGTAACTGATCAGCTGAACCAGACTGGACACCAATAGCTAAATTTTTCCTTGTTACGCTGAAACAGTAAGCAGAGTAGAGTTGATACATGCACAACTATTCTATAAATTCTTCTTCACATCGAACTGCTGCGTCAAATCTCTGTTTGTTTTCTGAAAAATGATGGTGTCCTGATTGAATTCTTATGAAGCTACAGTTTACTACACCCTCCCTTTGAACTAAAACCACGGCACTTATTTTCAAACAGAGGGAGTATTCAGCAATACATTATCCTTTTAAAAAAGTTTGGCGGGATAGATTTGCATGCGTCTGGTAGACGATGTTGGGGAGGGCAGGAGGCCCTTCCTGGATGGGGTCAGGTCCAGCGGGCCTGGGTTACCTGCTGGCCCTGCCCTTGATTCTTGGGAGCCTGGGTTTGATGGCTCTTCAGATCCTGGTAAGTTGAATCTTCAGGTAACTGATGGAAACTTGGAGTTTGTATTGTGCCATCGAGATCCTTAATTCACCCCTTAGCATATCATTCGTGTTTCTTAAAAAAAAATTCATTTTGTTCAGTTAGTTGATGATTAGTGAAACCATATTTTGTTTCGAAGGATACATTTGGAACTCCGAATAAATGCTTCTTCTGCAGCTTCTGCTTTTTTAGTGGTCCAAAATAACCGTTGCTCTTACAATCTCTCTGAGATCCTTACCCGCAGTCTTAACCTCTCGGCTAGTATTATTCCGGCTGACAGTACATTCTTGCTGCGTTTCACAGGCCAGCGTGTGAATCAGATAACAGGTAGTGCTGATGTTCCCAAAATAATACAGAAAACAGCACTGATGTCTCAGTAAACTAACCCACAATAATACATCTATAAAACTTCCTCTATCATGTGGTAAAGAGGGGCGAGACTACCCAATCCATGATGTCAACTGGTACAGAAAATTGTGCGATATTCAACAGTGATAAAAAAACTGCACTTGCTCAAGACTGCCCTCTTCCGATCACTCAGCTGCTTCTGCGCAACCTGACGCAAGCGAAGCGAGTAGCTGAAAAGCGCATTGAGAAAAGCTCATCAGTGCGCTTCTGATGAGTCTTTCTTGAACTAGCAAATTGTGCGATATTCTGAATGAAGCATGGGCTAAAAATGAACTAAAACTAGCACTGACAAACACACCGATACATGCAGATACCCTCCCTGAATGTTAGGACAGAATTAAATTTGTTTTAGCCCATGAAGTTGCATCTAAAACCTGAATAAGTGCATCAAAAGATCACGTCATCACATCCAAAAAAAGGGTAGATAATATGCTGCAACGTACAACTAGTCTATCAGTCTCAGAGGATTATCAACTCTGAAATTAACCTTAAAAAATCACCCTGACACTAAGCCTTCAAATAATTGCAACAAAATTTTCTCCCTCGATAATATGCTGGGATGTACCACTACTCTATCAGACTCAGAGCATTATCAACTCTGAAATTAACCTGAACAAATCACACTGACACTAAGCCTGAAATAAGTGCAACAAAAATTTCTCCCGACAAAAAGGAAAAAATCGAGTACATGATTAAGGTGATTAATATGCTGCAAAAAAAAATGTACCACTACTCTATCAAACTTGCTACGTCTCAAAAAGAAAATACTCTTCCTCTGAAAATTATCCTGGCAAAAATCGACCAGAAACCTAAGCAAAATAAGGCAGACAGCATGTGATATCTACTCTCCGGGAAGCCTACACACTTCAAAAACAAACTGTCCCCGTCCACCGGCGAAGCACCTCCGTTTCGTAGGTTGCATTAGGTCGGGCTAACCCCGCGTGGGAAGAATTTCGCCCGTTTGGTTGCCTGGCTCGCATGCGATTCGTGGCATGCACAAACCTCAAAGCAGGGATGGGTCTGGCTTGGAGGAACGGCCGAATCGGCCGTTTTTGCGAAGCAGGCTCGCTCGAGCCATGCGTGACGAGCGCCTGCACGCCTGGGGAAGCGTGAGAGACAAGGCGACGGCTCATAACTGCCCACACCCCCTCTCCCCACCTCCCTCGCCAGTTCACACCCACCCCCTCTCTCTCACCGCACCGCCCGTTGGGTTTCTCCCATGGCAACGCCATCTCGCCACGCCCCATCCACTTCGGCCATCACCGGGAGCAATCCCATCCAAGAGAGGTGGGTTGCCAGCCTCTCCGCATCCGAAGTAGATCTGGCGGTGGCACTGCGAGCTCCCTCCCCTTTATGCACCATGCCGCCACCCCCCGCCAATGCAGCACTGGCGCCGGTCGCTCCGGCTCCGCCACTGGAGCCGGTGGTCTATTCCTTCGACTCAAAAAGATGGTGGGGATCCAATACCAGCAAGCGCCGGTCGCTCCGGCTCCGCCACCGGAGCCGGTGGTCTACTCCTTCGGCTCAAACCTGGCGGGAATCCAATACCCGTCGGCGCCGTCCTTTGCAGGCCCCTTGTCGGTGTCAAAACCGGCGGATCTCGGGTAGGGGGTCCCGAACTGTGCGTCTAGGCGGATGGTAACAGGAGACAAGGGACACTATGTTTTACCCAGGTTCGGGCCCTCTTGATGGAGGTAAAACCGTACGTCCTGCTTGATTGATATTGATATTGTGGATGTTTACAAGAGTGGATCTACCACGAGATCAAGGAGGCTAAACCCTAGAAGCTAGCCTATGGTATGATTGTAATGGTTGTTGTTGTGTCCTACGGACTAGAGCCATCCGGTTTATATAGACACCGGAGAGGGCTAGGGTCACATAGAGTCGGTTACAATGGTAGGAGATCTACGTATCCGTATCGCCAAGCTTGCCTTCCACGCCAAGGAAAGTCCCATCCGGACACGGGACGAAGTCTTCAATCTTGTATCTTCATAGTCTTGGAGTCCGGTCGATGATGATAGTCCGGCCGATGATAGTTTGGCTGATGATGGTAGTCCGGCTATCCGGACACCCCCTAATCCAGGACTCCCTCAGTAGCCCCTGAACCAGGCTTCAATGACGATAAGTCCGGCGCATATATTGCTTGGCATTGCAAGGCGGGTTCCTCCTCCGAATGATAGAAGATTGTGAACACCAGGATAGTGTCCGGCTCTGCAAAATAAATTCCACATTCCACCGTAGAGAGAATAATATATACACAAGTTCAATCTGCTGACGTTTTTTGCGGCATGACGTCACGCCACTACCAAGCCATTACTTGAATCGTTTTTTACTCTACCACCTCAGCGCATTTAGCGAAGCGGTTTCCTTGGCACGTCTTGTCGAAGCAGAGATCGTGTTCCCCCTTAATCCGGGATTCTCATCAATACGGATGTGGGTAACCCAACCGCGCCATTGATGGTGACGCTTGGGGGATAAGCGAGTTTTACCAGGCCGGTGGGGGACGCATAGACTTCGCCCGCCCATATAAGGGATAAGGATTCACCTTTTCACCTACGCCTTCTTCCTCCTTTGCTTATCCATCTCCGCGCACTCGAGCTCCAGCGCCCAAGCCCGCACATCTCGTCTCAACCTTCCCCAGTCATGTCTGGAGCGGGAGGCAAGTGGATGACCTCCTCCGTTACGGAGGAGCACATCGAAAGACTGCCCAGCGCCGGCTACCTGTCCGGCGACATCGCGCACCGGCTGCCCGACGAGGGGCAGCTCATCCCCGCCCCCAGACCCCATGAGAGGGTTGTTTTTCTCCCCCACTTCCTCCGCGGACTAGGCTTTCCACTTCACCCCTTTGTCCGGGGGCTCATGTTCTACTACGGCCTGGATTTCCATGATCTGGCGCCGAACTTCATCCTCAACATCTCGGTGTTTATCGTCGTGTGCGAGGACTTCCTCTGCATCCGGCCCCACTTCGGCTTGTGGCTCAAGACCTTCAATGTCAAGCCGAAGGTAGTGAAGGGCACTCAAGCGGAGTGCGGAGGCGCCATGTTGGGCAAGATGCCCAACGTCCTTTGGTTCGAAGGGGCCTTCGTGGAATCCGTCAAGGGGTGGCAATCGGGATGGTTCTATATCACCGAGCCGCGCGACCCTACGTGGGCGGCGGCCCCCGAGTTCAGATCTGGTATCCCCACGCAGCTCACCTCCTGGAAAGAGAAGGGCTTGCTGTGGGGTAGTTCGGAGGAGCTGACGGGACTCCAAGCCTGTATCCAGAAGCTGGTGAAGAAGCTCAGGCTGGTTAACATGGTCCAAGTCATGCTCGTCCGCCGGATTCTCCCATGCCAAGAGCGGGCATTCAATCTGTGGGAGTTTAATCCGGAACAGCACCAGGCGCTGAGCGGGCTCTTCGACACGACGTACGAAGGCGCCTGGAGGGTGCTGTTCAAGGGCGCCGAAGCCCCCGCATCCGCGACTGAAGATCGCGGATTTCGCTCGCAGCGCCAAGCCGACGAGGTAAGTGATTCTACCCCTTTACGGGACACTTGCTTTTCATAGTTTGACTCTATGCGGGTTTTAATTTCCCCTTTTCCTTTGACAGGACTGGATGAGGAAGGCGGAGCAGATTATCTGCCCGGCTCCTATGCCAGAAAACCCAGTAGACGCCCATCTAACGAGGCTGCTGGTTCCGGCACTGTACGTGGTGCCGGAGAAGAAGGCCAAGAAGGAGGCCACGGGTGCTCGAAAGAGTTCCCGTTTTCAGGTGTCGGTGTCAAAACCGGCGGATCTCGGGTAGGGGGTCCCGAACTGTGCGTCTAGGCGGATGGTAACAGGAGACAAGGGACACGATGTTTTACCCAGGTTCGGGCCCTCTTGATGGAGGTAAAACCCTACGTCCTGCTTGATTGATATTGATATTGTGGATGTATACAAGAGTGGATCTACCACGAGATCAAGGAGGCTAAACCCTAGAAGCTAGCCTATGGTATGATTGTAATGGTTGTTGTTGTATCCTACGGACTAGAGCCATCCGGTTTATATAGACACCGGAGAGGGCTAGGGTTACATAGAGTCGGTTACAATGGTAGGAGATCTACGTATCCGTATCGCCAAGCTTGCCTCCCACGCCAAGGAAGGTCCCATCCGGACACGGGACGAAGTCTTCAATCTTGTATCTTCATAATCTTGGAGTCCGGTCGATGATGATAGTCCGGCCGATGATAGTTCGGCTGATGATGGTAGTCCGGCTATCCGGACACCCCCTAATCCAGGACTCCCTCACCCCTCTTATGGGGTATTTTTACCCCCATACAAGGGTTTTCTCCTCTGCGTCCGGTGCAAGGGGAGGGGAGCTCTAGGATGTGGCGCTATCTTTGAGCCGGCCCACGACGAGGTCCACAGTCGCGGCCCTCATAATGGCCAGGTCCTCTTCATCGACGTCGGCAGCACCCCTCTTCCCGCCGAGTTTTTCACAACGGTCGTCGTACGCTACCCCGACAACCCCCACTATAAGCTCTCAAATCTCCCTTTGCTTCGTACTTAGGGTTCTTAGCGTAGTTCTAAGTGTGTTAGGTTAGATTGTGGACAGTACATTCGACCCGATTCGATCCCATTCGACTGGATTCGATCAGAATCCACTGTTCTGGGGATAAACCAAAGTGCATGTGTACCTCGTTCATCCCACATGGCTAGATTGTTACTTTGTACTTCCACATTGTTAGTTTGTAGTGGCACATTGTTACTTTGTACTGTCACATTGTTAGTTCTTACTGCCACAGTGTTAGTTTTTAGTGTTGTTACTAGTGCATATGCTACTGTTCTTACTGTTGTTAGTTAGTTCTTAGTGCTCCTCTTGCTCTTGTTGCTAGGGTACATGAGTGCATGTGGCATTCAACTAGGACATACCAGAATGCCAAAATAGTAGGTGCAAGTAGGACATACATGATCAGAGTAGGACATATGATTGGTGGCTTAGTCTGATTAGTGTTAGCACTGATCAGAGTAGCAATGATCATGTGTTAGTATGATCATTGTAAGCTGTGTTTAGTGAGCATAGATGATGTCCTACTTGTTAGATTTGATCATGTGCCGTATGTTGCTAACTGACGTCCATCTTGCTGACAAGATAATGAAGTCGGAGTGGGACAGAGCCGGCGGTGGTGCGCAGGTCGTCACCGATGCAGAGGGGGGAGGACCTCATCCCCACCAACCGGTGGCTGAAGAGGATGGTGCTCCCTGACAGAGTGGACTACATGAGGATGCCGTTGGGCGCTAGCAAGAGGCCGACCGCCACGAGAAGGGTGCACGGGAACCTATCAAGTTGTACGTGCAAATCAGTGACCAGGAGGACATTGCCATGTTCATCATCCCGCCTAAATTCAGGTCGGTGATGAAGCAATGGCTGGTCAGCGGCCCTCCCCACGCCGTTAGCCTCTCCGCCAACAAGCGGTGTGCTTCTGGGTCCAGGTGCAAATGTTGAAGGGGCACATGGTGCTGGGGCGCGCCTGGGAGTACTTCTGCTGCCCGCACAAGATCGTCCCCGGCGACCTTGTAGTCTTCAAGCTCTCCGTCCTGGGGCTGAAAGTGCAGATCTTCAACGCCAATAGCTCCAACATCTGCAAGGTCCGGTGCACCAAGCACAACTACATCGGCGACATCTCTCATGCTATGTAGTTTATTCCTCGTAGGCTGAACTGAAGTAGTGTAGGTTTGAACTAAAGCACGATAGTCTCTTTTGATGTGAACTTGTATATATTTTGACCAGGGAGCAACACCCTAGGGTCCAGCAGGGGCATGGGATGCCATGCTGTTTTAAAACGTATGCCTAGTAGTACTTACTGCTCGTTCTTAGTTTGTTCTTGCCGTGTTCTTGTTGTGTTCTTGCTTTATTTTGGCTGCTCATGATCAATGTGTGTTGTGTGCTGACAAATGAGTGGTAAGTCCACCACATTTGAAGGGGCTGAGCAGACCAAGTACTTGCACACAACCAAACAATTGTGCTTTGCACCTTCTCACGCCCAAAGCACAAACACAGACAACCAACACTACAAAAAAAACACTTCCGTGATGATACGTGTTTATCACAGTAGGTCATGTTTTCTGTCATGCATGTACATCCATGACGATTTTATGACAGAATCAAGATAGTCATACCTCTACTGTCGTAGAAGTGTTCCATGACATTACCAAAATTATCATCACGGAAGTGTCCACTTCCATGACGATAAATCGCGCGTCACAGAAGTGCTTTCGTCAAGGGTGACCGACACGTGGCATCCACCGTAATGGAACGCCGTTAAGCTATCGGGTCCAGTTTTGGATCCGATAACCCGTTAACAGCCCCAACCAATGGGGATTTTCCACGTGTAAAATCGTCATTGGCTGGAGGAAACATGTGTCGGCTCACCGTTGGGACAGATGTCATCCATTCATTGGACCGAAGGCGCCTATGACACGTTGACACGTGGCACGACCCAACAGAGGCCCATTCCTGCGAAAAGGCCTGCCCGTTTGACTTGGCCAAAAGGTGGCGGGCCGGCCCACGGAAAGCCTGTTAATGGCATGTTCGCCTATAGCCCATTTACAGCCCGCTTACCCAGGGCCCATTACGACCTCTCCGAGTTAGGCCCAGTAGCGTCATCTAGGCCGTCCAATATGATTCCAGCCCATTTTAACTTCCGGCCCATGTGTGGCCCATGACTTCTTTCGGCCCATATGAGGCCCTTTGTAACTCTTGGCCCATTAACGGGCCGTTGTGAAACTGGCCCGTAAAGAACAGTGTATCACTTTATACCCTTAATGGCTCGTTATTCCATTGGGTCGTTTCCAGCCCAAGTTATCTTTCGGCCTTCTCAGAGCCTATTGGTTCTTGGGCTCATTTGCAGCTTTTGGTTACATACGGCCCGTTACTGTCATTTTCTGCTTGTGGGCCAAATTCAACCCGTCATTGCAGTCGGCCCGTTTGTGGACACATTAATACGTTGGGCCGTTTTCATGTCAAAAAAAACCCGTTGGGCTGTTTTCATAGAGTAATCAAATATGGCCTATTAACGGCCCGTTGTGGTCCACGAATAGTACGCCCCATGATCGGTGAAATGACGATACGCCCCGTAGAAGGCCCATGGATCCTATGGCCCGTATGAGGCCCATGGATCATACGGTCCATAGAAGGCCAGTGGATCGCACGGCCCGTAGAAGGCCCATGGACCATACGGCCCGTAGAAAGCCCATGAATCCTAAGGCCCGTAGAAGGCCCGTATAGAAGGCCAATGGATCCTACGACCCGTATAGAAGGCCAATGGATCCGACGGTCGGAAGAAGGCCCATGGAACATACGGCCTGCAGGAGGCCCATGGTTACAACAGTCCGTGTGTTGCCATGATTATTTTGGCCTAGTTACCAAAAATAGGCTATTGTGGCCACTAGAAAAACACAGAAAAAGAACTGCAGTGACTACAAGCAAACAACTAAACAAGACAATAAGGAAATAAATAAGCAAGCAATAAACGCTAGCCTATTACTGCTATTACACATATTACATCCACTGGGCATCAAAGTTCGCCACCAGTGCAAATATACGGAACAAAGTAGCATATTACATACACTGGCCGTCAAAATTGGCCACCAATGCAAATAAACACGGCAGCAAAACAAGAGGATAACTGAAACAACTTCAGAAGAGCTCAAGAAACGTTATCCTGGGTATCCACCATGCTGGCAATAAGCTTAGCAAGCTTATTAGCTTTGTCCTGTTTGGCGCTAAAATCCTCCAACACTTGCTGTTGCACCAGAAAGTATGCATCTGAATGCTCCAGGGACTTTCGCAGTCCTTCCGCTTCTTGTCGTAGCACAGCTGATCGATGTCTTTCAGCTTGTAGTTGAGACTCAAGAAACCGAACTGATTCAGACAGTGAGTTTGAATAGCTTGTGCAAGCGGTAGTGGCCAGTAACTCGAACACTAAACCAAGACAGGACTTTGGGGTTGTCTCGCTGTCTTCAAGATAGTCTTCCTTAGCTGTTTTATTAGCTTTATTAGAGACCAACAAGGATGTGTCACTATCCTGGACCTTATCTGCACTACTTCCTTTACCATTTCTTAATAAGGCACACTTCCCCAATATTCTGTCAGCATTCTAAAAGAAGAAACAAGCAGACACATAACAAGTATAGCATGTACTAGTATATGAAACTCATTTCGGTGAACTAGTTCATTAGTAAGGTGGGCAGGATTAAACTACCAAGTCTTCTATTGCCAAGTACTAGTACATAATAAAAGTATCAAACAAAAATATATCTATGTCCTATAGTCACTGCATTGTCTTGCCAAATCAAAATAGAGACACGGTTCAAATCGTATCAGTTCAAGACAAAGCAGCAGTGAAAGAATACAAAGCGTGGGAAACTACACGGCACAACAAGATTTCAGATGGGTACCACGGGTCTACATGTACAACAACACTATTGGCTCTGTTGTGATGATATGAAAATCAACTATATACACAATTGAAATTGAAATCAACAGAGCTATTGATAAGAGCAAACCTGTTAAAGAAACATGTGTGAACATACCAGCTGTGCCATGGAGTTTTGATTGGATCCTTCAATTTAAAAATAAGTTTGTATGAGTAAATACAGTGATACGAGAGCAAAGTAATCATAGTTAAAAAGGCGCGCCTAAGCGAGCGCTTAAGCGCGCCTAGGCTCTAGGCATTGGCAAAACGCATTGTGCATAACTATGCTTAATCTGTGCATAACTGCGCATAAGCATGCGCTTTGGTCAGTAAAGCGCAAGGCGGTGGCAAAACACACAATTAACGTCTCGCGATTTTTTGAACTATGATAGCAATGAAATCTTAAATTAGAACAGTTATTCTTCAGGTTTAGGCACTTGTTGTACATGAACAGAGTACAGTACACTACTAGGAAAAACCCTATACACAGAATCTTAGCAGCAGCGCGGCTCAAAAAGGAGCGCTGCTGCTAACTAGCATAGTTCCGCTCTCACTCATAGTGATATCTCTTCTTGCATATACCTTTGTTTAGATGGATGATGTTGTTGTAGTTGCAAGTATTCGAGACTTGCATGTATCGCTATTTTCGAGATGATGCCAAGATACCACTTTGTGTTGAATGATGATTACGATGAGACTATTTGTATGTATATGCTGTTCAAATACAAAACAAATATGTCAAAAAAACAAAAAACTACTTAAATTAGCAGTAGCGAGTATATAAAAGTTAGCAGCAGCGCCACGATAGCAGTAGCGCGTCCAGGCAAAGCGCGCTAGAGCTACTAGCAGTAGCGAGCTTCCACTAACCGTGCTGCTGCTACACTTGTGCAGCAGTAGCGCCGGTGACCACGCGCTACTGCTATGTGTTAGCTGTAGCGCCTTATTAGTAGAGCCACTCCCCGCGCTACTGATACACCTAAAACCCGCGCTGCTGCTAGCATTTTCCCTAGTAGTGGTAAGACGCAAGAATATAATACTTAAAAATAGAAAATGAGCTCATAGACCTTACCACATTCTTAGTTCGGGACCAGTACAGAACAAGGCATTCCCAGTCATCGTCGAGTAAATGTGTCTCAGGAGAACGTAAGGGAATTTGATGAGTTTCTTTGCCGGTGAAGTACGTTTTCTTCAGGTAATTCCGATACTACCATCAAGCATTCTTGAAGATAGCAGAGGTATTAGCACAGGTTACCTCATCCTGAGTTTCCAAATCGGTCCTTCTCTATAGAGAAAAATTGGAAAATTTGCTGTATTATAACCATCATGGAGGTAGGATGTATGGGACGAAGCAAAGTAATTGCCATGAATAACATTACTTACACATAACTCCTGGACAAACACCTGCAACTGGCATTTTCCTTCATCTTCAGTATAATATTTCCAAGATGGGAAGATGCACACATACGATTTAACAACATCAAATGCGATAGATGCTAAACTACGACTAGCTGGTTGTGTTTCCTCCACAGGAATAGGCGTACTAACTGATGGAGTTGGGGTTTGTCGTGATAGTACTGGCCCTTTGGGCACTGGAGCTGCCTTACTAACTGCTCTTGTTTGTGAGCTCTGTGGTGGAGATGATGCTGTGTCAACAGGAACTGGGTTACTATCGGCCGGGGTTGACACTACTAGGAAAAGGGCTATAAATGAAATGGCCACTAATGACGTACCAGACATGTGGTGCACCACTACTATATAGCAGTGGCGCACCATGTGCTGGCGCGCCATTAGTGTGAAAGACACTAATGGCGCACCAGACACATGGTGCGCCACTAGTAACGAATTTTTTTTCCAAATATACTAATGGTGCACTAGTGCACGGTGCGCCATTACTGTTGTTTTTTTTATTCTTTTTTTTGCAAAACTACTAATAACACACCGTGGCATAGTGCGCCATTACTAGTTTAAACTAGTAATGGCGCACTATTCCACGGTGCGTCATTAGTATATATATATATATATATATATATATATATATATATATATATATATATATATATATATATATATGCAAAACTAGTAATGGCGCACCACCAGCAGGGGCGCCATTAGTAACCATTATTAATAATGGCGCATTTTCAGGTGGTGCGTCATTAGTAACCTGGGACCAACAAGATATTTTGGACAGCCACACCTAACCACTCACTTTCCCCACTTCATTGTCTCCACCTCCTCCTCCAAGCTTGTCTCGGCTGCCTCCTCCTTCTCGCCTCATTTGCACCATAGATTCATCCAAATTAAGTGATTAAATTACCTTTTGTTGATAGGTAAGTAAGGGGGAAGCTATCTTATGTTGTTCTCCCTCCAACAACGTGCACATGCACTTTTTGTGGCCTAGCTAGATCTATGTATGTTTGTGGTGTTGCATATTTTGTGGTGTTGCATATATGTTTGTGTTTGCAGGTACCGGTATTTGAAATGCGATAGTTGCCAATATTTTGCCGGAATGTTGATTCATTTCCGTTTCGGCGAGAATTTTGGCACCATGCATTCTTTTTCGTCCTATTTTTAGGGAAAGTCATGCCAAATTTTTTGTTGGTTCTAAAATATCGTTTTGCTCTACCCCGCAGGCGACCATGGTCCGCACAATGACCGAAGGCATCGTGAATAGGTTTTTGAGCTCTGCGAAGGCCGAGATGCTTCAAAAGAATGAGATGGAGATAAGATGTCCCTGTCGAAGATGCAAGCTGAAGAGCCTTATTGCAGACCTGGATTCCGGGCAGGTGCGGGACCACCTGCTCTTGCGTGGTTTCATGGATGGCTATCGGTGGCAAGGTGATGAAGATGACTATGAAGTCGTCCATGGGGGTCGGGCAAGAAATGAGGAAGGGCAGTAAGACAACCACCGTGGCTCGGGCGTGCGAGAAGACGAAGAATCTCCAGGACATGATCACGACGGTGATGCTGTACACAGTCATCATGTAGAAAATGCAGGACATGATGATGAGGAAGATGCCGGAGCAAACAAAGGGCATGATCATGAAGATCAAGATGCCGGCGGAGCAGACGACGATGGACCATCGATGGGCTGGGTGCAGGGCCCTCGTATTCAAGAGCTGCTTCTCAAGCAAACGGATAACGCAAGAGCTGCCGCCCGAGAGAAAGCCAAGCTGGATCAACTGGAGATAGACGTGGTTACTCCATTGTATGCAGGATGCAGGCCCGAGGATACCCGCCTGAAAGTAACGCTCATGGCTTTGGAGATGAAGGTAAAACACAAAATGACCGACGCATGCTTCGACGAGAACATGACATTCTCGCGCGAACGTCTTCCCAAGGGGAACAAGTGCCCGACCAGTTTCGAGGAGGCGAAGAAAATCATGTGTCCTCTGGATTTACCGCACATGAAATTCCATGTGTGCATGAACAATTGCATCATTTATCGAGACGAGCACGCGGAGTCTACCATATGTCCGGTGTGCGGCGTCACTCGATACAAGAAGAGGAAGAAAGCTCCTCGAAAAGTGGTGTGGTACTTTCCAATTACTCCTTGTCTGCAACGGTATTTCGTGGACCCTAAGGTAGCAAAGCTCCTGCGTTGGCATGCGGATAGGGAGGAGAAGAAGCCAAAAGATGACGCAAATGATCCGGAGATAAATAAAAAAGACAAGATGCTGAGTCACCCTAGGGATGGGAGCCATTGGCAAGCGTTGAACTTCGAACACCCAGAATTTGGGAAGGATCCAAGGAACATCGTGCTGGGCGCGAGCACCGATGGAGTCAATCCGTTTGGCAGCCAGAGAAGCACACATAGCACCTGGCTTGTGTTTGTGTGGATGTACAACCTTCCTCCCTGGTTGTGCATGAAGAGGAAGTACATTCACATGAGTATGCTAATTGAAGGGCCGAAACAACTAGGGAATGACATCAATCTGTATCTGGGGCTGCTGAAAGAGGAGCTAGACACGCTGTGGAAAATGCCAGCCAATACGTGGGACGCCGCACAAAAAGAATATTTCCCTATGAGAGCCGCACTGCTCACGACGGTGCACGACTATCTCGGTTACGGATATGTCACGGGGCAGGTGGTCCACGGATTTTCTGGATGCGTTAGGTGCATGGATGACACAACGTATCGCCAGCTAGATAGAGATCCCGGGTCTTCAAAAACCGTGTTCATGGGACATTGAAGGTCGCTTCGCGACGATGACCCGTGGAGAAAACACAACGATCTGTTCGTTGGTGAAACCGAACCCCGAAGATGCCCGCGTACGAGGCGCAGCGAGAAAATAGACGAGCTGTTGAAAAATTGGAAAGATTGCCCACTGCTGGAAAAGAAGCAAAAGGTGCCAGAGCCGGAAAGAAGCGAAAGGCGCCAGAGCTGCTGCTGAAGGTATGGAAAACGAGGTCTGTTTTCTGGGACTTGCCGTACTAGAAGATCCACCGTGTGCCTCACAGCCTTGATGTCATGCATATCACGAAGAATGTGTGCGAGAGTCTGCTTGGTACCCTGCTCAACATGCCAGAGAGGACCAAAGATGGGCCGAAAGCAAGGGCAGACTTGAAATCAATGGGCATCAGGGAGGAGCTTCACGCTAATGATGATGATGATGAGGCGAAGCAGGACACGGAAAGTCGTCGCAAAGGCAAAAAGGCCAAGAAGACCGGAAATGACTACCCTCCCGCGTGCTTCACTCTAAGTCAGAAGGAGATCGATCAGTTTTTCACCTGCCTAGTAGGAGTAAAACTTCCTTACGGTTACGCGGGGAAGATAAGCAGATACCTAGACCCAGCGAAGCAGAAGTTCAGCGGGATGAAGTCTCACGACTGTCACGTGCTGATGACTCAGATACTTCCAGTTGCAATCCGTGGGATCATGGACGCGCACGTCCGTGAAATGCTATTTGGCCTATGCAACTTTTTCGACGTCATCTCTCGGAAGTCGATTGGCGTGAGGCAACTCAGAAGGCTACAGGAAGAGATCATGGTGATACTATGCGAGCTTGAGATGTACTTCCTGCCCGCATTCTTCGATGTTATGGTGCATCTGCTGGTCCATATCATGGAGGATATCATCCAACTCGGGCCGACGTTCCTGCACAGCATGATGTCGTTCGAAAGGATGAATGGTGTCATCAAAGGATACGTTCGCAACATGTCACGCCCAGAGGAAAGCATAGCCAGGGGCTTTCTGACCGAAGAGTGCATCTCCTACTGCATGAATTATCTAGGCATCGAGAACCCCGTTGGTCTGCCCGTCAACAGGCACCTCGGCAGTCTCGATGGATGGGGTCACCGTGAGGGTCGCCGCAAAATGCATGTCGACTTCGAGGGTCGACTCCCGACTTTGAAAGAGCAAACCTAGTCGCGCTACAACACATAGACGTGGTCGATCCTTGGGTGGTAGAGCACAAAATCTTTATTGAGAAGACGTACAATGACCGATGCCAACAGAGGACGGACGGAGATATAATCAAAGAGCACAACTCATGTTTCACACGTTGGTTCAAGCAGAAGCTTCTGTCGTACCCTTTACATGAGGATTCTTCCACGGAAGAACAACTCATATTTGCCTTGTCACAGGGCGCCGAGCACAACCTGATGACGTATGAGGCGTACGATATCAACGGCTACACATTCTACACTGAGGGAAAGGACATGAAGAGCGATGGTTATCAGAACTCCGGGGTAACGATGGAATCCTACACCGGTAACGACAAGGACAGATACTACGGAAGGATCGAGGAGATCTGGGAGCTGAGCTATGCTGGAGAGAAGGTCCCGATGTTCCGTGTCAGATGGGCCAAGAGCGTCATAAAAGAAGACCGGTATTTCACCACCATGGTTATACCCGAAGCCAAATCCAAGACCGCGGGCGCAAACGTCACCGCGAAAAATGAGCCATGGGTACTGGCTTCCCAAGTGGACCAATGCTTCTTCATTAGCGACCCGCCAAAGCCCAGTCGTGTTGTCATGAGGAGAGGCAAAAGGAAGATCATCGGAATGGATGGAGTCGCCAATAAGCAAGACTTCGACAAGTACGGCGACCCGAAGATGGAACATGACAACGACGATGAAGTATCAGCATACACCACAAGAAGAAGCAGGACCACCCTACCTAAAGGACGTCCGTTCAAGATAAGAACTCCATTTACGAAAAATAAGGGCAAGAAGATTGTGAACAAATAGCTAGCTAAGATCGATTGTATTTAAATTGTAGCCTTCATTCCTCGATTTTATTTCATGGGCACTTTAATTTTGAACTCATGAATATTTTTTAAATTTCATGGACACTCGATCTCGATCCCCCTCCATCTCGATCGCTATCTCTCCTCGCCAGATCCGGTCCCCCTCGCCGCCGAGCACCCCCCGCACCCTCTCCGCCGCTCCACCGGCTGCCGCCGCCGACCCCCCCGGCCCCGCACCCTCCCCCGCTCCATTGCCGCCGCCGACCCACCGCACCCTCCCCCGCTCCACCGCCGCCGATGACCCACCGCACCCTTCCCCGCTCCACCGGCCGCCGCCACCGACCCCCGCACCCTCCCCCGCTCCACCGCCGCCGCCGACCCACCGCATCCTCCCCCGCTCCACCGACCGCCGCCGTCGACCCCCCGCACCCTCCCCCGCTCCACTGCCGTTGCCGACCCACCACACCCTCCCTCGCTCCACCGTCGCCGCCGACCCACAGCACCCTCCCCCACTCCACCGGCCGCCGCCGCCGACCCCCCGCACCCTCCCCCGCTCCACCGCCGCCGATGACCCACCGCACCCTCCCCCGCTCCACCGGCCGCCGCCGCCGACCCCCCGCACCCTCCCCCGCTCCACCGTCACCGACAACCCACCGCACCCTCCCCCGCTCCACCGCCGCCGACAACCCACCGCACCCTCCCCCGCTCCACCGTCGCCGATGACCCACCGCACCCTCCTTGGCCCGCTCCACCGTCACAAATGAATGCAACTAAAATTGCAAAAAAAAACAAATTTGATTATATTTTCAAATAACAAATTTGATGATATTTTCAAATAATAAATTTGATGATATTTTTTCATATTCATAAATATTTTCAAAAACAAATTTGATGATATTTTTAAAAAAATTATTACTATTTTTATAAAAAAATTATTACTGTTTCATATTTATATTCATTTTCTTAAAAATTATTAGATGAAACAAAAAAAAATAATAATAATAATTACTTATGGCGCACCTCTGGCAGGTGCGCCATTGCTATATATAAAAAAAGAGATTACTAATGGCGCACCTCTGGATGGTGCGCCATTGCTATATAAAAAAAGATTACTAATGGTGTACCGGCTGGGGGTGCGCCATTGCTATCTAAAAAAACATACTAATGGCGCACCGTTGCAGGGTGCGTCATTAATAAGCTGCCCCCTAGCTAATTCCTCCCTCTTCCTCTCGCCAGATCCCCTTCGTTCCTCTCCCTCGCCAGATCCACCCGCGCGTTGCCCCGACGCCGCCGCCCCGACCCCCGCCGGACTCCACCCCCGCCTCCCCCGCGCCCCCGCGCCCCCCACCACCGCAGCTCCCCCGCGCCGCCGCCCCCGCGCCCCCCCACCACTGCAGCTCCCCCATGCCGCCGCCCCCGCGCCCCGAGCCGGAGGAGGAGGACCAGGAGGAGGACCACGAGGAGCCCGCGTCGTCTCTCCGACGCCTTTGGATCTCGCCGCCGCCCGCGTCGCCATCTTGCCTCCTCGCTGCTGCGAAGGTACAACCCTCGTCGGCCCCCCTGCTCCCATCCCTCTCGCGCTCTCGTCCTCTGGCGCGCATGGGAGAGCAGGGACTGCTCCTACTCCTCCGCACATCTCCCCCCTCCTTTGAATCCTTCATTATTAACTTGATTTTCGGGTGCGGTACGAATAGAGGAGGGGTCGCACTCCCGCATGAACGAAGGATCCAGGGTTCTCTACCGCAGCCGTCCCTCCGGCGAACCTCCAGCCCGCGCCGCCGCCCCCCGGAGCAGCGCCTCCTCTTCCTACCCAGGTACTCCCTCCTCCCTCCTTCCTTCCCCCCTCTTCCTGCATCGACCGGATCTGCTGGCTCGCTGCAGGCCGCGCCGCCTCTATGTTGTCCTAATTGCAGTGTATGTCCTATAATATTTTTTTTGCAGTATATGAATTGCTGTGTATGCCCTCTAAAAAACACTGCAGGCAGTGATCTTCTTGTATCATTATATATGTTTGCAGTGGATGTTGTGTATGGAAAACATGATGATTACTTCCTATGTACTGCATATTGTGAGATTATAATGTGTAATGGGGTTTGCTTCGAAGGTGTTTTGAAAATGTTTGTATGAAATTAAATTGACAGTGGTGACAGCGTACATGGCCATTAGAAATGTGGAAGTGTACAGCTTAGGAGGCTTGTAAGATAAATCTATTTCTTCCTGTTATTGTTATCCTGTTAACATCTTCCTGGTAAAATCGACCAATGTGCAGATCACTGATTTATGGTCAATTTGCATATAAACATATCCACTCAGGCCCCAGAAGCATTACATGGCCATTGATGCGGTAGCACTAGCTTGGACTGTAGTAGCTTGACTTAATGATTTGGAGTACCATATTGATGCTTGCTTAAAACTGAAGTAGCAGCAACTAGTAGCAATAGCTAGCTTGACTGGATTATGTCCTTAATTCACTGAATTTGGTTGGTGAAGATGAATTAGCAGCTCCCCCATGTAGCTAGAATTGGTATGATTTCTATGGAGAATGGCCAATTCAGCTTCTTACCCCTAAAAAAATCAGCTTCTTTAAAACTGATAGCAGGTTCCTCCCATGTTTCACTTTTTATAGTAGGTTAGTTTACAGCTAGAATTATGTATTTCAACCATTTATATGTTTAGTTTCCAGCTATAGGTTAGTTTACATCTACTTGCTGCTAATACAACATAATATTTGATAACGTTCGGTCACCAAATCACATAACTCATATAATATAAAATCATCATCGAACGTTAAGCGTGCGGACACTACAGGTTCGAGAACTATGTAGACATGACCGAGACACCTCTCCGGTCAATAACCAACAGCGGAACCTGGATGCTCATATTGGTTCCCACATATTCTACGAAGATCTTTACCGGTCGTACCGTAATGACAACATATGTTATTTCCTTTGTCATCGGTATGTTACTTGCGTGGCATTCGATCGTTCATGTTTTCATACCTAGTTCAATCTCGTTACTGGCAAGTCTCTTTACTCGTTCCATAATATATCATCCCGCAACTAACTCATTAGTCACATTGCTTGCAAGGCTTGTCATGATGTGTATTACCGAGAGGGCACAGAGATACCTCTCCGATACTCGGAGTGACAAATCCTAATCTCAATCTATGTGATGAATAAAAATATAGCTGCAAGTAATATTACTGATAATTGGTAGAAGAAAGAGGGGATGCCTTCTGTGGAATCCCCAAGTTTAGTTGCTTTGGAGTCTTTGAATATTACCTTGGCGTGTCTCGGGCATCCCCAAGTTTAGGCTCTTACCACTCCTTATTCCTTCATCCATCGTGATCCCACTCAAAACTTGAAAACTTCAGCACACAAAACTCAACAAAACCTTCGTAAGATCCGTTAGTATAATAAAGCAAATCACTACTTTAGGTATTGTTCAAAACTCATTCATATTTTATTATTGCATTATACCTAATGTATTCTAACTTCTCCATGGCTTATACCCTCCGATACAATCCATAATTTCATCATAATAAGCAAACAATGCAATGAAAACAGAATCTGTCAAAAACAGAACAGTATGTAGTAATATGAACATTGATCATACTTATGTAACTCTAAAAATTCTAAAAAAAAATAGGACAACGTTGAGAATTTGTATAACAATAATGTGCACAACATTCAAAGCAAAAGCATGTTCCAATTAATTTACAAAATTTCAAAACTGGGTGTAAAAGTTTCTATTTTTCACATAATCGAATCAACTATCATCCAAATCATCCCAAAGGCTTTACGTGGCTCAAACACTAATTAAAGCACAAAACACAACCATAACATTAGCATAATTGTGTGCACACAAAAAAGCAGGAAAAAAATAACTATTGGGTTATCCCCCAACAAGCTCTTTCTTTATAGCCATTAAGATAGGCTTGGGATATTGATGATGCTCACATAAAAGACGAGAATTGAAGCACAAAGAGAGCATTATGAAACATGTGAACAACAGATTTAAGTCTAACATACTTCCTATGCATAAGCATTTTATAGGAAAATAAATTATCTAGACAAGCAATTTCTAGCATTTGCAAATAGGAAGAAGGATACACTAATAGTTTCAATACAAACAGAGGTGGTTTAGTAACATGAAAATTTCTACAACCATATTTTCCTCTCTCATATTAATTACATATATGATCATACTCAAATTCAATAATATAGCTATCATAAACAATATCCTCTTTATGATCCACATGCATAGAATTTTTATGATCTTCCGAGATAGTGGGATTAACATTTGCTAAAGTCATGGCCTCTCTATGCCCACATTTATCAATAATTTCATAAGATTGAACACAAAAATAAAAGGGGGAAACACAATATGAAAACCCCTAAACCCTCCAAAACCCATAACCCCTCCTTTAAAAAAACCAACGCTTAGCAGGTGCCGACGCGTGGCTGCCTTTTTAGTCCCGGTCGGTGTTACAAACCCGGACTAAAGGTCCTCCTGCCTGGGTGCCCCACAACGGCCACGTGGAGCCCCTTTAGTCCCGGTTTGTAACACGACTGGGACTAAAAGTGGTGGGCATTAGTCCCGATCGTTTTATCCCGGTTGCAGAACTGGGACTAAAGGCCCTCTGAAACCAGGACTGATGCCCTGTTTTCTACTAGTGTACTCTAAGCTCGGGGTAATGTTACAACTAGGTTCACCGATATCTAGCGGGCACGGATCCATCTTCACATCAAGATCTTTCTGTGGCAAGCTTCCCGTGGAAAACCCTCGGCTGCAGACCGGATTCGCTAGTGCAACGGTCCTGGCCCTAAATTCTATGCACTTTGTGGTGCTAGGGAAAACTCGAATCATATTTTCTTCTCTTGCGATCTGGCAAAGCTTATGCGGAGATGCATCCGGTCGTGGTTGGGTGTCAGCTTGTCCCCCTCAACCTTTGCGAAGCTTCGCCCGTTGGCGGCTCAGTTAGCTGGCACGAATAAACGTCTCTTCTTGTTTAGTTTTGCTGGATGTGCTGGACTCTTTGTACTACAAGAATAAATTTGCCATTGATCGTATCTTCCCTAACAAACCAATTGATTGCTTATTTCAATTGTCTTCCTTTCTTCAGCAGTGGAAAATATTGACTAAGGCATTTGATCGCGGGGCGACAAAGCTGCTTATCTCAAGAGTTTGGAGCATGGCTTCTTCTCTGTACCAGCAAGATCAAGCTGCCCCCACTTAGCTTCATGTTTGTGGTCTGCGTTGACCGGAAGCGGCTCCTCTGCCATGGCACTATGTGCTGTTGGGCCACTGACATGCGGGCCAGGTTCTCAATGGGCCCACGTGTCAGTGGTGGAATGGCAGGGTGCCGTACATCAGATGATCCACATTCGCGTTGACGATGCGTCATTTTTTTTCTGGTGCTAGGTAGTTGGCCTGCGTGCCACGAGATTGTGCGTTTTGTTAAACTGCTTCTGCCATGCTGTTTAAGTTTGTTGCATGCTGTACTATGCCAGGTTGCTTTATATTTAGAGTGAATTCCGGTTTTTACCCCCTATTTTGACATTTTTGACACTAATTATCCCATTTAGCAAGATTTCATCCATTTTACCCCATTTAGCAAAAATGTTGCCACAGTTTACCCCGTTTAATTTTTTTGAGCATTCTGACTGGTGGGTCACAATTGTCGGGTCCAGCTGGCATGCCACGTCAGTGGTTTTTCCTGGCTATTTTTCTCACTGCTGAACTGGGCAGCGCCGCTTCTTCTGACCGGCTCAGCCGATGGAGGTCGCTCGCGGCACGTCCAACGTCCAAGTCGGTCGCGCGCCACGCTCGCCTCCCATGGCTTCTCGTTTATGTTGCTCTCCCCCAATTAACATTCAAACTGATTTTCTTATAAGCATCAAGTTCCTCTAGCATGTTCACCATGCCTGCATCATCTGTTAACTCAATCATGGAGTTCCCGTTGGCCCCCTTCTTCTGATAATTAGCGCTGTCCCAAGGGTTGGAACCCAATTCCTTCATCTTCTCCTTTATATCAAAATAAATAATGAAATACCTCTCAATCATCTCTGGCTCTGGATTCTTTTATCTACGGACATGTAAAATATGCCTAACACTCTACATCTCCGTTGCCATCCGCTTTGTGCAAGAAAAAGAAAAATGAATTAGTGGCTGCAATCATAATATACTCTAATACGGTGAACGAACACGTTTCAGCATGCATCATAAGATACAAAGATCCAAACTTCCTTTACAGCTAGCAAGTAACAACACATACTCTTCAGTCAACATATTTGCTACCTAGATATTTAGATATGTAGGTGCATCAGAGTTAGTAAAGTAGTATATTTACACCACTTCAATCTAATCTACAGAACCATCCATACTTAAGGCCATATATGATAACTGAAGAAAAACATACATGATTTTAGATTATATTGGTAACAATTTCTCCTATAATTTATTCAATGGTAATATGACATGCTGATCAAGTACAATCGTCCCATCAGAATACTTCAAACCGGAAATGAGTTTAGTAGGGAGAAAAATAGACAGAAAAAACCCGTTGACGTGGCATGCCAGCTAGACCTGACAAATTGTGACCCGTAGGTCAGAACGCACGCAAAATTTAAAAGAGGGTAAATTGTGGCAATACTTGTGCTAAATGGGGTAAAACGGATGAAATCCCGCTAAATGAGGTAATTAGTGTCAAAAAAGTCAAAATAGGGGGTAAAAACCGGAATTCACTCTTATATTTATAAAGTAAGACGCATATGCCTTTTCTTTTTAAAAAGGTAAATATTTGTTTTATTGGATTTTTAAAGTTAAGTTGCGGCCCATTTTGCGGTTTCCCAGGCAAGATGGATGATCATGGAATTTTATGACGTGCTCATCAGGACTATGCACAACCCATAGCTTAATGCATGCAGAGAAGTCGAAAAGACCCTCGGGATACTGAATGAATTTATTTGGGAGATCATTGACATGGTCCACAGGGAACCGCTATGGCAGATATATAACGCCTGGCGATGGAGAATCGTTGCCGCCCGCTACTGTTCTACTCCAGCCAAGTCGCAGGAATGGCTGCACTGCCGTTGAAAGGTCCGGCGACAGTCGTCGACGTGACCGTAGACGCCGATGCCCTGAACTGCGGCGTCTGCTGCCTCCCGCTCAAGTCGCCTATCTTCCAGGTAAGTGACACGTATCCGTCTCCTGTCGTAGCAAAAATTGTGTTATAACCATGTAAACATATAAGTAGATGCATCTCTGATGGTCTCATGTGGGACTGCAGTGTAAAGTCGGGCACGTGATATGCTCGCCGTGCAGAGACAATCTGGCGGCGGAGGGGAGGTGCCACGTGTGCCAAGATCCGATTTCCGGCGGCTACCAACGGAGCTATGACATGGAGAAACTGGTGGAGTCTATCCGGGTGCCTTGCTCCAACGCCGCCTACGGCTGCTCCGCCAGGCCGACCTACAGTCAACAGCACGAGCATGTCCGGTCGTGCCAACACCTGCCGTGCCACTGCCCGGCGCACACGTGCGGCTTCGTCGGATCCACGTCGGTGCTCCTGGACCACTTCGCCGTTGTGCACAGGTGGCCATGCACGACCGAGCTTCGGACCTGGAAGTGCGTCGACGTCCAACTCCGTGACGGCTTCAACGCCGCCTATGTTCGTGTTGGCGGCATGCAGTACCTGTTCCTGCTAAACGTGGCGCGGCAACCATTTGGCCGCTCAATCTCCGTGTTCTGCCTACATCCTCGGGCACCCGTCGAGGAGTCGTCGCCAATGCCCGTGGGATTCGAGGTCAGGCTCAAATACTCTCGCAACGACTACGGCCACGGTGACATGTGCCGCGGCCATAGCCAGGAAACTAAGTTCAAAGTAGCGTGCACTGATCTCTCCGATGGGCTTCCGAATTCCGAGGGCTCTTTCGAGATCGTTCTGCCCAAGTGCGTTCATCCACTTGACATGGATACTATCACTGCCAATTTCGACGTGCTCAATGTTACCACAAGTGGATGATTATTCATACTATTACCCTTTAACCTGTCCTTTCAAGTTTTAAGTGGAGATGTTGTGTTTGTGTTTTGCCACTCTAAAGGCTCCTCCAGTATTTGCAACTCTCAAAGATGTCTGCAACTCCAAATTGTTTACTCCTCATTGTTCATCCATTGTTTGATAAAAAATCTCAAATTGTAACAATACGATTGCAGGTAGGAGTATTTCTTTGTCTTCAATGTATCTGCCGCTTGGATCATTTTTAAAACCCCTACTTGTCATTAATCAGTGCCTCTGCATAAGTTATAGTAAGGAATGCTTGAAAGCAGAGGAAGGCCCAAACAGAAATAGTCTGTTTTAAAAAGTCTGTTCATCCATTGTTTGATAAAAATCTGAAATTATGAAAATACGATTGCAGCTAGGAGTATTTATTTGTCTTCAATCTATATGCCGCTTGGATCATTTTTAAAACCCCTACTTGTCATTAATCCGTGCCTCTGCACAAGTTATAGTTAGGAGTGCTTGAAAACAGATGAAGGTCCAAACAGAAAAAGTCTGTTTTAAACCCTGAACTTGTAGAGGTTCGGCGAAACAAGCCCTCAAGTTGTTTGGCAAACGAGGATTGTCGATGTGTCAAAGGATGACTGGGATGCTGCCATTTCGCATTGTTCCCCGTTGGGCCGGCCCGCTTCATTTTTTTCTTTCTTTAAACCGCGCATTTTTTCCTGTTTAAAACTGCAAATATAAGCACGCAAAGTCACTTGAGCCAGAGACCACCTGTTGTTGGTCGACGGAAGTAACCACCAGGACCACATCTGTTGTGTTCACTTGCTCTGTTCTTCTTCTTTCTTTTCTTTCCTTTTTTTTCTTTTTCGTTTTTCACCTTTTCCTTAAATTTGTGGTCATCTTAGTTGGAATAGCAAACGAAAAAAAGAACGTCGTGAACCAGATTTTCAAAATAAAAAAAGGTCACGAATTTTTAAAAAATAATGAATTTAGGGGAAATTCAACAATTTTGAAAACAAGTTCACGTATTTTCAAAAGAAAACTTCAGGGATTTTGGAAAAAAATGTAAAACTAAAAAGTGTCAGTGGATTTACAAATGGCCTGGTCAACACGGAGGACGGGGCGCACCGTAGTCAACATTGCCGCTCCTTGCCCGCTAGCCAGGTGAATCCTTGCCACGTTAGTATTTTTATGCCTCAAACGACTCCAGGGTTCGATTTAGACCGGGATTGCATAGTTTAAGCTGCAATCGACCGGGATTTCGACTTGAGCGTTCAATTCGCTGAACCTCTACGAGTTCTGGTTTTAAAATGGACTTTTTCCGACCCAAACAAAACCGGTCTATTTCTACCTTTCCCTACCGTGGCGGTGGCTAGGGCAAAGCATCATTCCCTTCAGGTGGCACCGGCGAGCACATGGACTCACCTCCCATTTGCCTTCTGCTCCGATGGCCGACGGCCGGGAGGAGAGCTCTAGTGCCTTGGTTCGGCTAGCAGTTTAGAATAGGGTCCTCGTATGGGCAACCCCGTGGAGGATGAAAACACTTCATCTTCGCGTTCATCTTGCCGGCCCCGATACTCCTCGAGTTTGTCCGTCAGGAAAGAGTCGACGTAGCTCCGGTGTATATTATTCTAGACACTGTTTTAAATAGTGCGCTATAGCAGTCATGCGCTGAGAGACATTGGTCATAACATATGAAGTATCTAAAATTTGCAGCTCTAGGTTCAAAGGAGAAATTACAAGACGCAAAGGAAAGAGAAGTATCTAAAAATCTATCTAATGATAGTGCCGTAGTCCCTTCCAGCTTTTTGATGTATATGATGTACCACCTATTTGCAATCCGAAGCGACTTGTATGTGTAACATCCCAAGATCTTTCGCCAAAGAAAGACCCTCCATGCATGCAATAGCTTCAAGCGTCCGCGAATCCATGAAGCCATGAATGACCAGCATAGAAGAGCCCAAGTAAGCGCCATGATGATCCCGACACACAACAACAGCCGTACCAACATTATAATTGGTGGAAATTGCAGCGACAACGTTGATCTTGGTGGAACCCTCATCCAACGAGATCCATTTGAAATGACACACATTTAGAAAATAACCTTCTAGAGCTAGGCTTCTGTTTATACATCATGGCCCGCCCGAGGTAGCCCACTCCTGAACCGACAAAGAGGGTCCTTGGCCAGGCCCACCTTACCAAGAGACAAGTGGTGAGAGGCCCCCTAGCCGAGGCACCATCATCTTGGCTACCAGATGTCGGCCCAACATGTAGCACAAGGGCCCTGGTACTACTCTACCGATCCCAGTTTACTGTCCAGCTCTTGGGTCTCTAGAAGGAAGGATTTGGCAACTGATGGTCAAGGCAAGAACGCCGGACATCAAGGAGAACTCTCCAACAACCTTAGCCGACTAGGATCCGTGTAACACTAGGGCTCGGTACCATTTATATGCCGAGGCCAGGCTAGCCGCTGAGGCAACCTTTTACATCAATACCTTGATACACCTAATTTCATTATTGTACCCCATACACCCAATCCATCTAATAAATCTAGGTGCAGGGTTTTACCTCCAGAGTGTGGGCCTGAACTTGAATAATTTTGATGTGTTGTTTCCCCTCTAAATCTTTTGGTTACCAGTGACGCCTTATCGATGGATCTGCCAGATTTTACACCAACACTTATTGTGAATGTGATGCTCTTTTTTTTTAGGCGGTAGCGCAAAGGATGCGACGACGGCGGTGGCAACGCGGTGGGTATTGGCGGCATCGCGGCAACCAGACAAAGGTGCACTAACATGGCAACATTTTACATCAACCCCTCGATACACCGAAGTTCATTGTTGTACCCCATGCATCTAATACAATCTAGGTGTAGGGTTTTACCTCCAAATTGAGGGCCCAAAGCTGAATAGTTTTGGTCTCATGTTTCCCATCTAGATCTTCAGCTACCTGTGACACCCTATCGGGGGGTTTGCCGGATTTTACGCCAACACTTATTGTTCGTGTGATGTTCTTCTTTCTTCGGCAGTAGCGCAATGACGGGTGACAGTGGCGGTGATGGCATGCTGAGCATTGGCGACATCATGGCAGACCGACGAAGGCACACTGATCGTGGCATTTATTGGAACTCTATATTGCGAGAGGCCAGATTTGTCAATTGTGGTAAGTCGGGGTGTTTTATTGGAAGCCCTCAATAAATTTTCGCGACTAGGGGTTTCGTTGGATGCTCTTGGGTCTTACTGATTCATCCCCAAATCAGCCGCCGGCGCCGGCGCCTCAATCTCCCGACCTCACTTTCTTCTCCACCCGCCGCCCCAAATACATCCTCCCCTCCTCCCCTCCCGCGCGCCGCCACCTCTCGGCACCACTGAGGGCACCCGCAGCTCGGCCACCCTTCTTCCCCCCTCTTCCTCCATTACTCATCTTCTTCTGTTTGCTCACCTCCTCAATCCTTCAATATATCCACTGCTCGTCTACTCACCTGCAGATCTGGTAAGGAAATCCTCCCTACTTCTCCATTTCTTGACCGGTTATCTTCTTTCCATTACGCTGCTCACTGACAAGTTGAATCTTTTTTACAGGGGAGTGCCATCCTCAGGAGAGGAGCTCGAGCGCGCAGCAATGGCCGCCTCTGTTCCCCCGCCTGCAAAGAGAAGGAAGGAGGATCCAACGCCCTCTCCGCTCCTTCCGGCCGCAGGATGGTCCGCCCTCCCGCCGGACCTCGTCCGCCGCGTCGCCGACTCCCTACTGGCCACCAAATACCTTGACTGCTACATGGACTACCGCGCCGTCTGCTCCGGCTGGCGCGCGGCCACCGACGACCCCAGGTCAGGGTGGACGACACGAGCGGTCTTTCGGACCGGCTCGTGGCCCGCTCGGTCCGGGCCAGCTCGGTCCTAGCTCGATGGAAAAAACAGCCGGTCCGAGCTGCAGAATCTGGCCCGAAAGTTTGTCGGTCCGGTCCGGGCTTTCACCGAGCCAGCTCGCAGGACCGAGAAACCGAAGCATCGGCGTGGCGGGAGCGTGGCGGGAGCATGGCGGCGGCACGGTGAGCAACGAGTGGGGCGTGGCTGGGGCGTGCGGGCGGCATGGCGGGGGCGTGGCGGGGCTGTGGCGAGTGCGTGGCGACCCAGGCATGGCGGGGGCGCAAGAAACTGTCGCCGTTCATGTCCGCCGCCGCGGGGGCCGTCGTCCGCGCGGCCACTCGACTCGCTGGCCCTGGAAACTATGTCCACTGGACGCACCCCACTCGGATCTGTCGTATGCACCAACGAAAACGACATGGGAGGACCTGCATCGCCACATCGGGCATCATCTTTTTCATCTCCGTCCACCGGCCGTCGTGCCAAATTCGTCGCCGATGAGCTCGCTCTGGTGATCTTCTTGGCTCCTCTAGCTCCCTCTGACTCTTCCAAAGCTGCCTGACATCTCCACATCGAGCTCCGCTGCCTCCAGCGCCCTCCCCGTGTCGCCATGCTCCGGCGCGTGCTCTGTGGTGAACTCCGGCCGGTCCAAACGAGCCGCTCGGTCCGGCTCGGGCTTCGTCCCTGCCGGTCCGGTCCCGGAAAACAGGACCGTGACGCTGCTCGGTCCGGTCCGGTCCGGACCGCCGACGGCCGGTCCAAAGGACAGCTCGGTCAGGGACCGGACCGGCCCGGACCGTGTCCACCCTGAACCCCAGGAGCGACGCCACCGACCCCCGCTTCCGCCCGCGCCGCTGGATCGTCCTCGACGAGGTCTTCCCGAGCCAAGGAAAGATGCTCCTGTTGAATACCGACTCCGGCCGCTTTCTCCACAGAGAACTCCCGCTGCTCAACGACCACCATATCGTGGCAACCACTCGCAATGGCTACCTGGTCCTGGCAGACAAAAGCCCTCCTCACGCGGCCAGCGTCCTCAACCCTCTCACCGGCGTTGTCATCCGTTTCGTGGCGCCGGTGCCCAGCGAGGTGGGATCCGCCGCTGTCGTCTTTTTTGACCATGCTTCGCTCGCCCTCACCTTGTTCTGCGATTCATCTCACAATATTTACACGGCCTGCCGCGACAAAATTGGTTTTTTCGTCCAGGAGGTTCCGGGACCGGAAGCATATTACGATATACTCCGTAAGGCGCTACTGCTGGATGGTGTTTACGCAGACATGTTTGATGAATCGACATTTGAGGGCGTGGTTGATGATTTATGCAGTTTGCTTCATGAGGTTGTCATGTTTTTCTCTGGTGGTCTTCCAGATGTAAACGACCTCAAATGGTTTCCATTACTGTGTTTGGATAGCCATATGTTGCTTGTCGTGAGTACAAAGGGATCAACCTTTGTTTTTAAAAAGGACATCAAGATAGGTAAGCTCGTGGCTTTGGACAACATCAACAACTATGCCATCTTCATTGGACATCAGAGGTGCCTGGCCATTGATGTCGATAAGTTCCCAGGCATTGAGGCAAACTGCGTCTACTACACCAAAATTCTGGGTTTGTCTGCTCACATCTGCAAGTGCAACATCAAGGACAGGAAAGTAGAGAGGATATCTGAAGCTGCAGAGTTTGTGAAGCAGGGCAAACAGTTTGTCCTTGTTGTCGACCGCCCTTTCACGATCATCCACCTTCTCTCCAGCTACACCATCAACATCCCGGAGTCTCAACTCGCCTTGCAACAGATTCCATAAGACGCCAGCAGATCTTCGTCCAACTTTGCATTGGGGAGATTGATCTTGATGATCGACCGGCAAGGCTATTCTTTTGCGAATTAATTGTTCCTGTTTTCTCTCTAGTGTTTATTGTTTTGTTATTTTGGTTATGCCTTGCCATGTTATCCTGGGTTAGATCATTTTTAGTGGAACTACTGTTTGCTGTCTTAATCAGTACTTGGTATCAACCTAATGCTATACATCTATTGTGCTTTATGCTATCTTTTGTCTGTGTGTCCCACTTCTTCTCTTGCATTACTTCTTAGAAATTCAATCTGGTGCTTAATTAGGACATGAAAGTTTTTCCAGAGCTCCTGCAATTGGACCGTTCATCGTATTAGCATGCATCATTATTGTTTGTAAGCTTGTTAATTTTGTAATCTCATGTCCTGGACTAGACGTGGTTTGTCGACCTGCTGTACGATGCCACTCGAGCTTACAACCGGGTATGGAAGTAACTTTTCATTTTATTTTATTTTCTAGTGTTTACATGCATCTATGCTTCAGCCCCTTGAACTAGATGTATTTGTAGTTTGTTCCTTGTATTTCTGGGCATTACTGTAGAAATACATAAAGAACTGAAGATGTTCTCTGCAGCTTATATATCATTGCTGCAAAGAACTTAAGATGTTGCAGCTTATAAATATTTGTGACATGGTCGGCACTTGCTGTCTTTAAAGGGCAATGGTAGATTTTTTGCATGCTCTTCCCTGGCAGATGTTGCCCATTACATAGTTTTACCTGTTTGGAAACTGCATGTCTTCCTGAGCTGTTTCAACTGGGCATTGTAATGGATGTCCACTGATCAGGAGGTCAAAATGTCCTTATAGGGCTGCAACAGTTAGCACAGAACTGTAACATAGGATATAGTCAACGGCGGAGCTATGTAGAGAGCTGAGGGGGCCGTGGCCCCCCCAGCCCAAATGAATTTTTCTTACTAGGTAATAGTAATGGCCCACATCAGCCATCATCCACACGGACACACAAGCCCATAACGGCATCACGCACGCTGCACGCACACACATCAGTCTCGCGCACATCTCGTCGCCTTCATCCATGAACCAGACGACATGCCGCCGCACTCGGTGGATGCGGCGACGCCCAACACTGCCGACGTCGACTAGAAGCTCGTGCTGATGCGCGCGCGGCGCCTCCGAACATCCTGGTGCGGAGGAGGGAGGAACAAGGGCGCGCCTCAGCCCTCTGACCATTGTCTTCTGTTCTTCGCCGCTGGCCTCGCCGGCTCGCCGCTCCGGTGGTCGTCCATGTCAGTCGGCTGGCTGGCTACCCGTCGTCACCGGACGCCGCTCCCCATACGAATTTGTAAGTGCCCTATGCTACTGCGGACACCTTAAACTGTTGGAATTTGGATCCCGGTGTGCGCTATTGTGTATGTACGAGAACGACAGTGAAATCAGGGAAACGGGGACAGCACTAAAAATTGGAATTTCTTATTGTTTCTTGTATGAGTTTGATTAGTAATTTAGCAATCTGTATGCCTATCCATCTGATCTAATTGAGGATTTTTTGTTTCTCTGCATCACAAATTTGCTTCTGTTCTGCTGAGTAGTTGCTGCCGCTTGGTGTAGTTAGTTCTCTTATAGAGTATATATTGCCAATCATTCATGTATTTTGGGACCAATATTGGTAATGTAAGTATAAGTTTGTTTGAAGGCTACAAGTTATGGTTTGTTGTGGTTAGTTAAAAAAAATCTTGGTCACTGGCCCCCCCATAGATTCTTGTCAAGCTCCGCCACTGGATATAGTTGAAGCAAGTAGTGCTGCCTGTAATGGATGAACCACTGGTAGTCTCGTTTTGTTCTCTGAGAAAAGATTGTGCCATTGGATGTTGAGCTCTTGTGAAGCTGTAGCTTACCAGTCAGTAATGCATTGCCCTTATGTTTAGTGTAGCAGCAGTGAGCTTGTGGGCACGGGCCAATCCTCAGTTTGTTCAGTTAGTTGACGATAGTAGCACGTCACTAACTATGGGTTTTGTTTTGTACCTGTGAAGGTGAATCCCTCTTTTGATTCAGAGGATGCATCCTAAACTCTGAATGAGTGTTTCTTCAGGGCAGCTTCTGCCTCCTCTTTTGAGATCATTGAATGTAGTTTAATCTTACAGAGTAAAATCACTTGGTTCTTGTATTATCGTCTCTATGTACTCTGTACGTTCTGCTGCAACTTCATCATACATCTAGTTCCCAAACTGGCACCAACCAGGGTAAATAATGCAGAGAACGACACATAGAATAGTACATAACTGAAACTATTTCCTACAGAGTAGGGGTAGAAAGGGCAGCAAATTTTTTTTCGAGAGTACGCCTAGGCGTACCTTAGCTTTATAGAAGGCAGAATTGTAAGTACAAGAATACTGTCGCTCATTGCGAACAATGAACGTAGTATGAACAAACACACTCCGGTAAGACCAAACAACTACCAACAACTAAACAAAACTACAAAGCAAAAATGTCTGTCCTAACTGAAAACAACACCGCGTCTCGACCAACACCTGGCACCTCCGAAGACCACGATCTCTCACTGAACTTCACTTGTCAACGCACCATCCACTCTGTATTCCTAAGAGGAGATGGCAAGTGAATAGCAGAACTAGTCAGCTCCGAGAAAGACACCGTCTTGGACACACTGTGACGGTCGTACATAGCGCCGCCGAAGATCAAAATAGGACCACGGCAAACACCGGAGGAAAGCAACGAGAAACCAAGCCGTGTCTCCAAACATGATGCTCCCAACAGAGGAGCGACGTCGAGGACGCCGCCATCATGTCGATCCTATCGAATCGAGGCTTTCGCCTGGAGACAACAACAAACTCCAAACGAGCGAGGGAAATGCCGAACACACCTCGACGACGCCTCCAAGAAGGGAAACGACACCCACGGGTGCCATCGCCGCCGGCCCGACAAAAGCCGTGCAAGATTTTCATCCGATCGTCGCACATCTCCGCACCTCGAAGAAATTGGGCAGCCCGTCCAAGTAGCTTCGCACCGCCGCCACCGCAACACCTCGCCGTCGCATCCGCAAAGCCGAGGACCGCCAACAGACCGCACAGGGAAGAGAAGCGCGGTCCAACAAGCACCATCCACCTAGCCGAGGGACAACAACCACCCAACACCTCCGGCAGGAGCCCGAACCGCCGAGAAGGCTATCACCCGCTCCAAGGGACAACCTTGCGACGACCCAGTACCTAGCCACGGACAACTCCCACGCTGGCACTACTGGGAGAGCACCACCACTCGCCACACAGCCCAGAAGGTAGCCTGACGCTTGCTGCTCGCCAAGAACTCCATCCTAGCCGAGCCATCACAGCGCCGCCACCGGTCTGGTCGGTAGATCACGACGCCGCCTCCAGATACGCCACCGCACCAGTCCGCCTCACCGCAACACTTCTTGTCCCCGCCAAGACCACTGTGCACTGTCGACGGCCACCACCACACCGAGCCACCATTGCAGCCGCCTGCACCACCATAGTGCCCAGCAGCCATGGAGGCCCGGCGTCACCGCGCCTGAAGGAAGCAGCGGCCGAACCCGGGCCGGCCAGATCCAGATTGGGACGAGCAGGATCGGGAGGGACCGAGGCTCTCGGCCGTCGCCGCCACGGGCTGCACCACCGGACGGGGAACGCCCCACCACCACGGCCACCGCGTCAAGCCGCCGTCGGAACTTCGCCACCCCACGCCGCCAAGCTCAGCCGACGGAGAGCGCCACGCCATGGCCAGGGAGGAGAGGGGCCGCCCAAGGAGAGTCCCGGCCGCCACCGGCGCTGCCCGGGCTTTGCCCGTCAGCGGCTCTCGGTGGCGGCGAGGGGGAGGAGAGGGACGGGGGGAGGCCGGCGGCGGAGTTCTAGGGTTCCCCCGTGTCGCCTCTAGGAGCGACGCGGGGGTCGGGGGTGCGAGCGGTAGTCTGGAGAAAACAATTGACAGTACCAAGGGCAGCAATTATAAGGGCATACTACAGGACTGTAATTCTTTTTTGACAAACTAGCAACCCCTATTGCCTAATTACTAGCTCAGGTCAATTGCAATACCACTTTCGACAAGAAACAACATTTACTATGGGCCTGATTGGTTGGAACTTTTCTTGAATGTTGTGTTTGGTTGGAACTTAGGAGCTAACTTTGCCACTCATATTTTGCCGAGCCTCAAAACCACGTCTATTGTTCTATGTCAATCGATCCAAGAATTTCGACGGATGAGATTAAGCGTCGGTAAAGCTCTGAACGTAGTGTTTGCTTTTTTAAATCTCAAAACACAGGAAAAGAAAAGGTAAAATAATACTGAATCGATGGACTAAACGAATCAATCAACCAACACCAACCTATGGAAAAACTGGCCTGGCCTGTTACTAAGAGCAGAGCAGGAACCATTTCATTTTATTTTACTATATATAGTACATCACTCTGTAATTCTTTTTTTTTTCGAGAGTACGGATCACTGTGTAATTACCACAGTCGATGCAATGGCTGCATTACACTGATGAAACTGGCTTGTTTGTGACCACTCTTGACGCATCAATCAGTTGATCTTGGCCGGTGCGGCGGCTCCGAGGTTCTTGGTGCAGTGATCCACGCAAGCCTCCACGTCAGCTGGCCCTGTCATGCATGGCAACGACGAACCACACAAAACACCCCAATGATCAGAGTTCCATCAAAAACAAAAGAAATCAGATCAATCAATCCTACTTGGATCGGTTGGAGCTTGCGTGCTGGCCTCACCGGTCTCCACCATGGCGTCGTCACAGATGGCCATGACGCAGATGCTGCCACAGCCGGCGGCGGTGGTCGGCGGTGACGGCGGTGGCTGTCCGCTGAAGCAGTCCTGGATGCACCCGAAGTTACAGGGGTAGGGGCCGGGGTACCTCCTGCAGTCAGCGTAGCACTGCTTATAGCAGCGGCAGAACTTAGACATGACAGGAGGAGGACGATGAGCAGGCACCAGGCAGCGACGGACCTGCTCTGCTTCCCCGCCATTCTTCTCCGATCGACGGAGCGCCGCACAGCCTGCACGCTGTACCATAACCAGAAAGATTTTTTTCATAATCAGAGGTCGATTAAGCATGCGAAGAGTATAACAATGCAGCTGAAATGAGATGCCTACAGTTGAAAAAGGAAGAAGCGATGAGAGCTGGGGAGGGGCGAGAGCTGTGTGTTTCATGGATGTCACCCTCGCGTGCATACATAGAGGTAGAGTTTTCTTTTTTTGAGGTTTTTTTTTCTTTTGTTTCTTTTGCTGGTATATAGAGGTATTGTTAGAGAGGAGCCGATCGATGATAGGTGTGTGCGTCTACCATCCGTTTATTTGTGCGGAACCACAAATTCCCGCAGAAGATTAATTATTGTGCAAAACTTAGTAGGTTGTGCATCTTCACAAGTAGGAACAAGAGTGCTTGAAATATATAGCTGCACATGTATCCAAGTCGTGTCCATTACGTTTCGACGGTTACAAATATACCATATGCATAGAGATGGAGCTCAGTTTCCGGATTTGAAAACAGAAGAAGAAAAGATTGAAATGCTTTCAAGCCAAACTCTGCGACGAACGACCTGAAATGGCGCAAGAGATTCCTTGTCTGGCGGAAATGTGGATGTGTGTGTACCTCGAATTGCTTTGGTACGACCCAACTTCTACCGACGATGTGAAAAGCCTAGATGATCGAGAGTGCAGAGATTCAAACAGGTGCGGTTCTTTCTCTTTTGTATCATCGGATTTGACACCGTGTGTAATCAAGTCAACTAATACTAGGAGTCTTTAATCTGTCTCTATGCTAAGAGCTCCTGCCATGAACCATGTACAAAGTCTAACGTTGTTCTGGTGGTATGTTCTTCTTTTTCTTTCTTCTTTTATTTCTTTTTGATAGTAAACATCAGGTTGACATGGATGTGAGACATGCACTCCACATGATTGTGGTAATACTTACTATATGAGTTAGTACGATTGGGATTTGTTAAGAGTATCCCGAAACCCAGCCCAACCCGATGTAAGATCAAGTCTAGCCATGACCTTGTCCCCTCCCGACGCGGTGCTAGCACTATTCTGTAGTAAACAATGGCCACCATCATCATCCGCCGTGTCGCCGACTCCATCCTCAACACTAACAACATCGACTGCTATATGGACTACCGCGCCATCTGCTTCGGCTGGCGCGCCGCCACCGATGACCCCAGGAACGCCGTCTCCAATCCCTGCTTCCACCCGCGCCGCTGGATCGTCCTGGACGAGATCTTCCTGAGTGAAGGAGAAGAGATACTCTTGCTAAACACCTACACTGGTTGCTTCCTTCACAAGAAGTTCCCGCCGCTCACGGATCACTCCATCGTGGCTACCACTCGCAGCGACTACTTCGTCCTAGCGGAGAAAAGCCCTCCTCACGCGGCCCGTGTCCTCAACCCTCTCACGGGAATCGTAATCCGTTTCGTGGCGTCTGTGCCCCCTGAGGTGGGATCCGCTGCTGTCATCTTCATTGACAGCTCTTCGCTCAGGCTCTCCTTATTCTACGATTCATCTCACAAGGTTTACTGGGCCGGCCGCGACAGTAATAGGTTCTTCGTCCACGAGCCGAAGCAAGCAACTTACTATTTCTTGCGGAAGACGACCTTAGGTGGTGTCTCAGCACATGATGCAAAAGACCTCCTGAAGGCGACTGCTATTTTATACAGTTTCTCGATGGCAGTCAACATCATGTTTTTTCCAGTGGGTTTGGCTAGACATATGTTCGTCATTATTGTTGAGGGATCAATCTCTATTTTTAAAAACGAGATAGGCAAGCTTGTGGCTTTGGATAGCATCAGCAACTATGACTTCTTCATTGATCATCAGAGGAGCCTGGCTGTTGATGCCGATAGGTTCCCATGCATCGAGGCAAACTATATGTCTACTACACCGACATTCCGGGTTCATCGACTCATATCTGCAAGTGCAACATGAAAGATAGGGAAGTAGAGAGGATCTCTGAAGCTGCAGAGTTTCTGAAGCATGACAAGCAGTTTGTCCTGGTCACCGACCGTTCTTCGACGATCATCCACCTTCTCTCCAGCTACACTATCAACATCCCAGATTCTCAACTAACCTTGCATCAGATTCCATAAGGCGTCAGTAGTTATTCATTCAACTCTAGGGATCTTGATGACCCAGTGACTGAACGACAAGGCTATGCTTTTGCTAAGTACTGCTCCTAATTACTATCTGGGCTTTTGCTTCATTATTTTGAATATGCCTTGCCATGTAACGGGTAAGAAACAGGTTGATCCTAGGTTAGATCACCTTTAGTGGAACTACTATTTTCTGTCTTAATTAGTACTTGGAGTCAACCTAATGCTTCACCTATTGTGCTTTATGTTATTGTTTTTCCGTGTGTCGCTCATCTTCTCCTGCATTACTTCTTAGAAATGCAATACGGTGCTTAATTAGGACATAAAAGGTTTTGCCAACTTCTGAATTGAGCTCCTGCAATTTGACTGTTCATCATATTAGCATGCATTGTTTTTTTTTGCGGGATAAACTTTCGATCTATTCATCTTCAATCATGGTAGTATAGTGAACACTAGAAATAATAAAAATTACATCTAGATCGGTAAACCACCTAACGGCGGCTACATGCACTGAAGTGAGCCGAAGGCGCGCCGCTGTCATCGCCCCTCCCTCGCCGGAGCCGGGCAAACCTTGTTGTAGTAGACAGTCAGGAAGTCGTCATGCTAAGCCATAGAACCAACGCAGCGGAACAACAACAGCCGCCGATGAAGAGTGTAGATAAGAAGGATCCAACCTGAAGACATGCGAACAAAGACGAACAACGAACAGATCCGAACAGATCCACCAAACATGGATTCACCGGAGAAACATCTCCACACGACCACTGACGATGCTAGTCGTATCAACAGAACGAGGGCTAGTTGGGGGACCTTTATTCCATCTTCAGGGAGCCGCCGCCGTCTCGCCTTCCTGAGTAGGACACAAACCTTAACAAACCTCGAAAAAAGATCTAAAAACGGAGCCCTCCCACCGGCAAGGGCCGGGATCCACTCCGCCCCCATGGCCCTAAGGCCACGGGAGACGGGGCGGTCAGGCACCGGCGGCGGCGGGAGGCAGAGGAACCCTAGTTTTTTGTGTAGTAGACCTCTATGAATTTTCTCTCTTTTTCTTCTTCTTTAGCATGCATTGTTATTGTTTGTAAGCTTGTTAATTTTGTAATCTCATGTCCTGGACAAGACATGGTTTGTCAAGCTGCTGTACGATGCCGCTTGAGCTTACAACAGGGTATGGAAGTAACGTTTCATTTTAGTTTTTCTAGTTTTTCCATACAGATAGGAGGAGAGAAGATGGTCTGGGTTAGAAAAAAATAATGGAAAGAGCGAAATATATAAAGGGGTGTGGTAGGCATAAAATGGGCCAAGGCCCGTAGTCATGGGCTTGGTATTGTTATTTTAGAAGTATTTTATCAATGACTAATGTAGTTTTTTGTTAGGAAAATCAACTTTAATGCTGTGGATCAAATCTAAACGACTAATTTAGGTTTCAGTTTTTGTGAGCAAATCTTGTATACCCTAATGCACCTGATTTGGGGAGATTGTATAGTAGTTATGCCAAGGATATCCTGATATCTAGCTTCGTCGGAGAGCAAAAGTGCTCCGCCTCTGTTTCCGCCTCGAGACGGCGGCTGGTTCCGAAAGTCTACTTTCAGTTTTTTTTTCTAGGGTAAATGGCTTTATATAGGAGAAGGGCATCAGCAATGGGCCTCTGTAGGCCCCACATGCTTGGGTGGTGCAGCCAAAGGGGGTGGCTGCGCCCCCAGGGTTTGTCTGACCACCAAGACTTTTCTCTGGTACTCTTTCTTCCAGTAATTTTTATATATTACAAAAATAAATCCCCTTAAAATTTCACGTCATTTTGAGTTCCGCAAGACTTGCTATATCTGTTGTAGCTTTTTCAGGTAAGAATTCCAACTACATGGAGAAGCTGGCTGACAGACAATGGTGGATCACAAACTTACGCCTCTCGTGCACTCCATAGAAGTCGCATCGTTGAGTGGCGTCGATATGCCTGTCTTCCCGGCGTGACATGACGTCGTACCTTGGCTGTAAAAAATTGTGCGTACATGACGAAGGAGACATCAATCTCGTGGGAGACGGCTGGAGCGGTTGCACAACACATCTGGCGCCGTCCGTGAAGTCGCGCGGCCCCATACAATGGCCCTGTTTGGATCATGGGGTTAGAGTTAGTTTGGGTTAATTGGGGGCTCAAATAACCCAAAAGTATCCAAACAGGGAGGGTTTGAGTGGGTTAGTTCCATCTAACCCAACTATCCCGATGAAGAGATGCTTATTTGGGTTAGAGTGAGTTAGAAAATAACTCTAACTCTAACTGTGTTAGAGTATACAAACACCACCAGAGAAGATGAGAGCAAACGGAGGAGGATATGGGAAGAGTGGAGAATGAGCAAAAGGGGAGAAGCCGAGAAGTTGGGTTTGGGTGGAGGGAGGCCGCGCCCGGTGAGGTTCCGGCGCCCTTAGCTATCCCTGTTCTTCTTCCACCGGCCAAAAGTGTGAAGCAAGATCCGAGTTTTCCCCAAGCCTCGCCGGTGATTCCGGCCATGGCGGCGAAAGACTGGTCCACCCTCCCGCCCGACCTCGTCCGCCTCGTCGCTGACTCCCTCTTGGCCACCAACGACATCGACTGTTACATGTGTTTACGCGCCGTCTGCCCCGGCTGGCGCGCCGCCACCGATGACCCCAGGTGCGACGCCTCTGACCCCCGTTTCCGCCCGCGCTGCTGGATCGTCCTTGACGAGGTCTTCCAGAGCCAAGGGAAAGAGATGCTCCTGGTAAACACCCACACCGGCCGCTTCCTCCATAGACAACTCCCGCTGCTCAGCGACCACTACGTCATGACAACCACTCGCAATGGCTACTTAGTCCTAGCAGACAAAAGCCCTCCTCACTCTGCAAGCGTCCTCAACCCTCTCACCGGCGTTGTCATCCGTTTCATGGTGTCTGTGCTCCAAGAGGCGGGATCCTTTGCTGTCCTCTCCCTTCCCAGCTCTGCGCTCGGGCTCACCTTGTTCAGTGACTCATCTCACAAGATTTACTTGGCCCTTCCCGACAGCAAGAGTTTTGTCGTCCGGGAGGTTCAACAAGCACCTTATGGTTTCTTCCGTAAGGCGGTCGTAGGTGGTGTGTACGCAGACATTGTAGGGCATACCGTGATTGCTGATTTATGCCGTTCGCTGATGTCTCTTGATGTTGCTGATCTTGCCAAGCTCTTCGCTAGCGGTCTTCGAGATGCAACAGACCTCATGTGTTTTCCAGTGTGTTTGGCTGGACATATGTTGCTCGTCTTATATGAAAAGGGGTCGGTCTTTGTTCTAAAAAAGGATGTCAAGATAGGTAAGCTCGTGGCTTTGGACAACATCGGTAGGTATGCCATCTTCATTGGTCCTCAGAGGTGCGTGGCTGTCGATGCCGACAAGTTCCCAAGCATCGAGGCAAACTGCGCCTACTTCACTGAACAACTGGGTTCGTCTGTTCATATCTGCAAGTGCAACATCAAGGACAGGAAAGTTGAGAGGATCTCTGAAGCTGCCGATTTCGTGAAGCAGGACAAGAAGTTTGTCCTCACCGCTGACTGTCCTTCGACGATCATCCACCTTCTCTCCGGCTACACCGTCAATATCCCGGATTCTCAACTGGCTTTGCAACAGGTTCCATAAGCCGCCGGCAGATCTTCGCTCAACTTTGGGGAGATTGATCACAGGTCAAGACCATGCTTTAGTCTTCTGCTTTGTTATTTTGGATATGCTTTGCCATGTAACGGGTAAGAAACAGGTTGATCCTAGATTAGATCACCTTTACTGGAACTACTGTATGTTGTCTTGGTACTTGGTATGAACCTAATGCTACATCTATTGTGCTTTATGCTATCTCTTGTTTTTTTTTTTTGCGGATGAATCTCTTGTTGTTGTTACCTACCTCTTCTCTTGCATTACTTAGAAATGCAATCTGGTGCTTAATTTGGACAAGGAAGTTTTTGCCAACTTCTGAATTTTGGTCCTGCAATTGGACCGGCATGCATAATTGTTCTCTGCAAGCTTTGTTAATTTTGCAATGTCATGTGTTGGGCAAGACACGGTTTGTCGAGCTGCTGTATGATGTGGCTTGGGCTTACAACAGGGTACGGAAGTAACATTTCATCTATTTTTCTAATGCTCTCATGCGTCCATGCTTCTGCCCCTTGAAGTAGTTGCATTTGTAGTTTGTTGCTTGTATTTGTGGGCATTACTGTAGAAATAAAATTTGTAGAGGATGTGCTTTGCAGCCCATAATTGCTGCAAAGAACTTAAGATGTTCCCAGCTTATAAATATTAAAGATTATTTTTCTTTTAGTGTAGATTGAAATCCTGGTAAGTTCGAGCTAAATGATGGAAACTTCAAGTCTGCATTGTCCATTGAGATCATCAATTCATTCAATTAGGATATCAATTGGTTTTCCTTGAAAAAATGAGTTTCCTCAGTCACTACACCATTAGTGGTATAACACTAAACTAGTCGCTTAGTTTGGTACCTGTGAAAGCCTTTTTTGTTTCAGAGAATACATTTGAGATTTCACACTCTGAATGAATGTTTCTGCCTCTGTTATTTTAGTGGTCCAAGATAATCACTGATCTTATTATCTCTCTGTGATCATAGCATGTGAATCAACTGCAACCTCATACACCTAGTTCCCAAATATTGCATAGAACGGCATTCTTAGTAACATTGTCGAACAGAGCAAAATAATGCATTTTTTTGTACTTCCTAAACATCCTAAGAGAGTGGGGAGGGGGGGGGGGGCCTTCCAGGATACAATCACCTTTCTCTTAGTCTAAGGTTTGCAGAGAAAGTAAGAGTTAAGAGTTTTTATAACAATTCGTTAGAAACTAAGGACCGGGACTGCAAATTTTTTTTTTTGCTAATTACTAGCTCAGGTCACTTGGAGTATAAATTTCGACGGATGAGATTCAGCGTTGGTAAAGCTCTCAACATAGTATTTTCTTTTTTACATCTCAAAACAGAGGAAAAGAAAAGGCAAAATATAATGTATAGATGCACCAACCGAGTCAACCAACCTAAAGAAAAACTGGCCTGGCCGGTTAGTAAGAGCAGAGCAGGAACCAATTTATTTTATTTTATTATGTGTAGTACTGTAGATTATTGGGTAATTGACAGTCCATGCAATCGTTGCATTACACTGATAAAACTCTGTCGTTTGTGACCACTCTTGACACATCAATCAGTTGATCTTGGCTGGCGCGGTGGCTCGGAGGTTCTTGATGCAGTGATCCACGCAGGGTCTCCATGTGTGCCTCCACGCGGTGTTGTGCATCTTCGCAATTAGGCTACTACCAGCGTAGCTCAGTTTTAGGATTCGAAAATAGAAGAATAAAAGATTGAAATGCTTTCAAGCCAAACTCTTGGACGATCGACCTGAAATGGGGCATGAGGTTCCTTGTATGATGGAAATGTGGATGTGTATGTACCTCAAATTGCTTCGGTACAACCCAACTTCTGCTGATGACTAGTAGAATGCCCGTGCATTGCCACGGGCTTCTGAAAGAGTCACAGGTACAGATAATATAACACAGTCACAAATTGCATAATAATTGAAGTCCACTTCATTTGGAATCAAAGGTGATAACAAAATAGCAAATTAACAATGTATACATATAAAGTGATGATCCAATTAAAAATCTATTACAAAGTATTGAGATCTACTTAATGCACTTAAGAAATTCTCTCACAATATCAGAATAGTTGTCTTTAGCTTAATTCGCACGATGTTTGAGGAAGTACAATAAAAATTACTTCCTTAACTCATACCCATCTTGCAAAAGCAATATATGTAGTTAGCATGAATACTTCACGTGAAAGGTTTAAAAACATGTGTAACGCACAATACTCACCGCACAAACTGGCTTCGCCAGGTCTTTACCGTTCCACAATAGCATAAAATGAAAGACAAATTAGCTTGACCAATCCCTGCAATTTCCTAAATTGTTATTGTATTAAATATGGTGATAACAAAAATAAATATTTATATTCTAAATTTATTGCCCGTCTAATCTCGTTGGAATGCCACCACGAAATAAACATTTCCATTTTGATATAGCAAAATGCCATCCTGGTTGCTTTATTTCCGGTGCTTCTTTGAATTCCCTCGCAAAACTGATTAATTTCACTAAGTGCTTTAGAATTTTCATCTCCAACAATTGTGTAGTATTAATAGGGTCCAGAATAGATACACGACGTGCCTCTTTATCGATGACGTACAAGATGTGTCGACGAATGGATTCATATGAAAGATAAATCTACAGGTCGTAGCTATTACAGACAACAATAAACCATGGCAAACAATGGACAAAAGACTTTACTTACCATATTGCACAATGAAATGTTGTTGTCTATCCCAGGCCAGCTATCAAACAAGTTTGCCAACTTCTGAATAGCTTCCTTATCGCGGAACTTTTGACCTCGTGTTGAATCCTGCATCATGGACGGAGTAAAAAACTATTTAGAAACCTGTTGATAATAATGATACTGAATGAAGAATTTTGATAACTTACATAAAATTGTAGACCCATGTAGTGTATAGGAGGGTCTATGAACAATACTCCCTCATCACATGACAGTATATGCACGGCAATGTTAAAACAATCATTGTCCATAGACTGCTCCATGTTAAGTATGCCCTGAAGTTTTTTGAGATTAAGCCCATTGAACTGGAAGTCGAGCTTCGGAATAAGAACAATAATGTATGCTAACACATTACATATTGATAATTGATACTTACTCCAAACACTTGGCATCATCGATGGACATGATGTAGTTGTAGAGGCCGGCAAGTAATTCACATTGATCCGTGGGCATCATGGGGATTGGGCTAGGACGTTTGTCTTTGACTCTATCAGGTGGATTCTCCAGGAGCTCGAGATCAGAATTAGATGAACTTTCTTCATTGTCAGGCTAATTGTATATCAGACATCCCTTTAGCTTATTTAGTTCTGAATCGAGCAAAATGAGAGCTAATTTTCGTCGAAAGTGTTTCATATCTTCCTGCAACATATAAAAAAAGAAATGATACAATATATTGAGATAAAATGATGAGATAATGTATAAAAATGGCAGCGGGTAGAGTTCTTGTCCTGCACAAAGAAAGGTAACTAACCCTCTTGTATTATCTTTATATCTGCATGATTTTGGTGGAGGCAACAAAACAATTTGAAATGCATTGAGTTGTGCAATGGATTAACTACTTTGATTCAAGTTTTCTTCTTCCTAGGCTGGTCGAGTTTGAGAAAAGCAAAAATAAAATAAAATAGGAGAGTAGAAAAAATCACAAAGAAAAGCACATAGTCACAGGACAAAATAAAAATGTTGCTTTGGCCTAGCAGCATCATCTCGTCCTCCATTTGTTGTAAATTTTCTCGGACACACATCTTATTTCTCATACGTCACCGACAAGACAAACTTGCTTGGAGTTTTGGCTCCAGGGAACATATACTCCCTAGTGAACAGTAAATAGAAAACAAATCGGAAATAAATTTTAAAATTCTGAAGTTTTTCTATAGATCTTCATGTTAGTGTAACAAGTGTGCTTGCCAATTATCTCGGTCTACTCCTTGCTCTTGCTTTGGTGTCATCACTCTACTTCTCTCCATACAGTTTCCTCGTGACATGATAAGCTAGTTCTTATTATCCCTGTCATTTTTTTTATGTATTGGTAATGCTCATATGTACATATGTGTTCCTCAAATATTTGGATTTTGAACTACCAGACCATTCAAATAAATGCTTCCTGTGTTGTCTGGTCAAAGCAAGCTTCACAAAAACATGCATGGACTCTTACCAAAATCTAATGATGATATATAGAAACTGAAGATAGTTCCATCAGTACATGCTTGACCACCAAGTGGAATTTTGTTTCACATAGATGTGAAAAGTAATCTAAGTGCATATTGGATTCCATATCAATTATCTACCACACTTATTTTAACAAGCTCTTGATAATTCGAAAAAGGAACACTATGGAGCTAATCTGAAACCGCACAATGATATTCGTGCTGCTATTATTCTGATAGTGTTGCTTGTTGAATAGAAATCATGTATATAACAAATTATCCTCTCTGAGCTATGTTCTTGGTACAGGTTACTTTGGTACAACGTGAGAAAAATTATAGCCTTGGTTAGGATACCTCTCGAGTAGCAGCGCCATGGCTTGACGCAGTATGTTTTCAAAAGAGTTGAATGTATACATATGTCAAGCCTTGCTATGTACTGGTTGTATACTTAGCTCAGTTGAATACTTACTTTGAACAGGTATATGCCTCGCTAGCACACAAGAACAGTCAGGACCATGTACGAATCGGACGAACAGTTGGGGCCATGTCACACCTACAATCGAACAGTTGTATAGTTAACTCAGTCTCTTCCCGCATTAGTTCTTCTAGAAGTAAACTTTTCCCGCATTAGTTCTTCTAGAAGTAAACTGTGTGGCTCGCTCACAGCCGCGCCGACACTAGTGGCTCGCTGGCAGCCGCGCCGACACCGGTAGCTCGCTGGCAGCCGCGCCGGCACCCGTGGCAAAGTTTGAAGAAACGTGCCTCGCATACCTGGAAGCTTGGAGAATCAGGCCTTGCCCGCCCCGCTTGGAAGATAGGATTTGAAAATTGATTGTTGTGTATGGAAAGAACGAAAATATTTGATTAAACTGTTCTTTGTGGAAGCTTTTTGTGACGAAAATATTCGATATGATTTGATTGGCGTCGTATATGGAAGGGAAGGATGGAAGGATTTGTGTTTTATATGGAAGGGTGGGATCGATGGAAGGGTTGGTTTGGTTCTGGTGATGCATGAATTAAAACCGGTCCTGGTTTTCCAAAAAAGGGTTTCCCCCCGCTTTGTATACAAAGCAACCAACCGAACCATACATGGATAGGTGCTGGGGCGGAAGCAGCACAGTCACGCCCAAAAGAAACGATAGAGAAAAGCAAAAGAAACAAATGCCGAAAACGGCGGATCAACAAAACGAAGAAGCCTCGCGATCGCAGCGCCCACCAGGATCTTCCACTAGACTCCAAGACTCCGAAGCGCCGGCACCTATCAACACCTCCAAGAAGGATCGTGACGATGACGACGCTGCTGCTAAGGGTTTCCCCCGGTACACGATGAGGCGAGAGGAAGGGTAGCTCCGACGCCCTCCCGGAAGGTCAGGTGGCACCCACAGGCGCCACCGCGCCGGTGTTGGCCATGCCGACAGGGGTTTCCCACGATCCCAACCCGCACCTCGGGCGCCCCGGAGCCTGCCACCAAACCAACCACCATCGTGCGCCAACGCGGTCTTGAGGCCCCCACGCCGTCTCACCACGGCACCGCGAAGTGAGGATAGCACGACGAAGAATCAGAGCCGGGACTAGGGCATCAGCACCATCGGCACGCGGGAGGGCCCCACCTCCACCGTCCGCGGCGGTAGCCGTCCGGACGCAATAGCGGGAGCACACCAGGCCCGTGGGCCCACTGGCCCGGCCGAGCCCTCGTGGGCTCGCAAAGCTCCCGCCTTCGCGCTGCTGCCGGCACGCCGGCGGTGCCGCCGCCCCAATCCGAGTCGCTCTTCCTCCTCACTGCGCCGCAGACAACGAGGCTACGCCCAGGGACCGGCCCGCTAGGACCTAGATGGGGCCCTAAGGGCCCAGATCTGGGCCGAGGACGCGCCGCCGGCCACCCTGCGCAACCAGGCCGCCCCGCCGCCAAAGGACGGCGCCACCACCGCGACGGGCCGCCGCCAGCCACCTCCAGGCCGCCGGGCCGCCGCCAGCCGAGGGGCACCCGCCGCCACCCCTGCCCCCGGGTCAGGAGGTGCGCGTGCGAGGTAAGGAAGAGCCCGCCGTCGCCAGCCCGCCCGGCCAGATCCGGGGGCGCCGCCGGCGGCGGCGGGGGGGGGGGGGGGGGGAGGGGCACGGGGGAGGAGGAAGGAGAGGCGAGCGGGGGGAGCCGCCCCGGCCGCCCCCCGGGAAGGCGGCGCGGGCGCGGGGTCGGGGGAGGGGAGGGGTAGGAGTCGGTAAGATTTACCGGTCCTGGTTTTCGGAGGAAGGAAAATAAATCGGCGGGAGGGAGATTGCCTAATGTGGGGGGGGGGGGGGGGGGGGGGGGGGGGGGGGGGATCGATGGAAGGGTGGGGATGAACGAAACGAACAAACGACTTACCTACTAACACATTAGGAGTAGAGATGTGAAAAGCCTGGGTAATCAAGAGTACAGAGATTCATACGGGTGCGGTTCTTTCTCTTTTGTATCATCGAATCTGACACCGCTCCTAATCAAGTCAAGTCAAGTAATACGAGGAGTCTTAAATTTGTCTCTATGCTAAGAGCTCCTGCCAAAAACCATATACAAGGTATAACGTTGTTCTTGTAGTTCTTCTTTTTCTTTCTCTTGTGGTTTTTTCTTTTAGAAAGTAAACATTAGGTTGAAATGGATTTGAGACATGCACTCCACATGATTGTGATAATACTTACTATATGAGTGAGTGAGTAGGATTGGGCTTTGTTAAGCGTATCCCGAAACCCAGACCCACCGAATGTAAGATCAAGTCTAGACTTTTTTTTTAGTCTCTACTCCTAATGGAGCAGTTGGTAGTCTCGCTTCCAGGTTTTTTTTCGTCCCATCTTTTATGGTTTTTTTTGTACCCCCTCCCACCTTCGCTGGTTTTTTTCGTAGATTTTTTCGTCCCCTCCCCTCACTTTATCGATTTATTTTCGCGTCATCCTCTCACACAACGAAAGAAATCTGAACAGATCAGAAC